>NC_090740.1:90163968-90168968 GCF_036898095.1 Palaemon carinicauda
ATGATATGAAACACAACTCGGTGCCATATAAGAAAGGGAAAAATAAAAACTCCGTTTTTGTGTCATTCTTAAACCTCACTGGGGTTCACTTTTTTGGGGGATATGCTGTTTTCAATTAATAGACGCCAATAAAACATTACATATAAATCTTAATAGTAAATAAAATATCAAAAGGTTAAATATGTATATATATATATATATATATATATATATATATATATATATATATATATATATATATACATATATATATATATATATATATATATATATATATATATATATATATATATATATATATATATATATATATATATATATATATGTGTGTGTGTGTGTGTATATATATATATATATATATATATATATATATATATATATATATATATATATATATATATATATATATATATATATATATATATATATATATATTTATTGGTGTGTGTATGTGTTTTTGTGTGTGAGTATCTTCATGAACATCTCCTGCTACGCCTATGAACGCAAAGTGACTTTGTTGAATTTCTCCAGTCGTCCCTATCATTAGCTTTTAATTCAATACTTCTCCATTCATCATCTACTTCGTGCTTAATAGTCCTCGGCCAAGTAAGCTTGGGTCATCACATTCTTTTAGCGCCTTTTGGAGCCCACCTGAACTGTTGGTGAATTAATCTCTCCTGCAGAGCGTGAAGAACATGCTCAAATTATCTCCATCTACACTTCATCATGATCTCAGCCACAAATGTCACTCGAGTAATCTCTCATATAGTTTCATTTCTAATCCTGCCATGCCATTTAACGCCTAATATACTTCTGAGGGCTTCGCTCTTGAATACACTTAATCTATTGGAGATTATTTCATTGTCATACCCTTACTCCGGTACATACTGTACAGTAGCGTTGATCCCAATAAACTGATATAAAGTCTGATTTTTATATGTAAATTCGGGAGATTTGATAATTAACCTAGCCATTGTCTTATTTGCTTTTTTTTTTAATCTTTCACTAATATCTAATTCTAAAGACACTGCATTGTAGATCATAGTTCATAAATATATAAACGATTCTACCTCTCTCATCCTATCTCCTAATGACATTTCATCTTCCTTTACATTCTCCGTTCCCACGATCTTTGTCTTTCTTCTATTTATCTTCAGCCCAAACTTATGTGCCATTTCATGCATTCTGGTAAGTAAGCAATGCTAATCCGGTTGTGTTCTGCTAACAAGGATAGCACCATCAGCATTACTTGGTGTGCTAAATTCTTATCACCAATCCACTCCAATACTTCTCCACCATCTCTGACTGTTCTACGCATTACAAAATTCATGGGGAGGATAAACAACATAGGTGACAACACATTCCATTTGAGTAAATAGTTGATCACTGGAAATTCATTTGAAAAGACTCCATTAATATTAACTTTACACATGCTCTGCTCATGAACACACTTAATCAAATTTACATATTTATTAGGAATTCCATTATAACGCAGAACTCTCCACAAAATTGGCTGGTACAAACTATGGAAGGCTTGTTCATAGTCCACAAATGCCATCAAATAGGATTTCTATATTCTACACATTACTCTACAACATGTCTCAAAATGAGAATTTGGTCAATGCAAAATCTACATTAAATACTGCTTGTTCATTTCTCAGCTTTTTTTTTTTCAATCTTTCTCTCCAGCTTCTGTTATTATTGTTATTATTGCAATTTGTCAGGTTTTTTTTTTCTTCCTTTTTGCCTATTTTCACTAGCTTTCCTAACTGGCATTCATCAGGTTTCACCTCATGACACATTCTACAAAATAATCTTGTAATTAGTCTGGTGTCACTTCATTTTCGGCCAGTATCATCTCAGCAGTTATTCCAATGTATCCTAGGGCTTTCCATCTTTTCAGTTCTTTTAGGATAGCTTTTACTTCAAAAACACTGAATTTATTTAGAGGCACATCAAGCTCTTCAGCAGCTTTAGTTATATCAATCAAATTATTCCCTTCATATCTACTATACCATAATGTTATATCAGGTATATCTTAACAATCCATTTTTGCTAACGGTTATACTCGTATAAGCGAAAGACCAACTTAAGAGCTTTAGGTTGGGAGGAAATGCCCCCCTAAATCTCGATGAAATCACTGGCAACAGGGTGAGGATTGGATTTGAGACAATGGACAAAAAGTCTCTTTTGCTTTAGTTAGATAGGCACTGCGCATCAAAAGTAACTGGTAATCCTTTGATGTGTCTAGCCAATGAATTCTCTATCCATTTAGACAGTCATGGAAAGAGAAGATGACAGAATGGCCCCCAGTACAGGACATAGCAGGGTGCTAAGTATTTCCCAGTTTATAATACTAAAACCAAAATGAAAATAGGTAATTTGAATGTTAGAACCATGAATTAGATTGGGAAGTTAAAGCAAGTGGGAAGTGAATCTAAAAAAGAAAGTTTGGATTTCTGGGACCTGAATGAAACACGGTATAAGGAGATTGGTAAGGAACTTTTTGACCAAAACAATATAAATATATATATATATATATATATATATATATATATATATATATATATATATATATATATATATATATATATATATATATATACATATATATATATATATATATATATATATATATATATATATATATATATATATATATATATATATATATATATATATATATATATCATTAATTGAATGCCAGGTAACAAACTACCAATTAGCTACGATGGTGAGGATGGGTTGATTTCAATTCTAAGTACAAAATACCTGAATTCGACAGGTATAAGTACAGAAGAATTGTCATTGACTTTTATCCTTCTTCGTGGCCAAGTGGCTTAGTCACTGTCTATACAGGCTTGCCGACCAGGGTTCGATTCCCGGCCGGAGCCAAGCTCTTGTCTTTGTGTGATTTCGCCTGGGGCTCTGATCCCGAGGTCGTTAAGAGAATCCAGACATTAATGTATCAAAAATATATATGGCTTATTTGAATATGAAAAACACGTAAAAATGTGCAAAATTTATCATTAATTGAATGCCAAGTAACAAACTACCAATTAGCTACGATGGTGAGGATGGGTTGATTTCAATTCTAAGTACAAAATACCTGAATTCGACAGGTATAAGTACAGAAGAATTGTCATTGACTTTTATCCTTCTTCGTGGCCAAGTGGCTTAGTCACTGTCTATTCAGGCTTGCCGACCAGGGTTCGATTCCCGGCCGGAGCCAAGCTCTTGTCTTTGTGTGATTTCGCCTGGGGCTCTGATCCCGAGGTCGTTAAGAGAATCCAGACATTAATGTATCAAAAATATATATGGCTTATTTGAATATGAAAAACACGTAAAAATATGCAAAATTTATCATTCATTGAATGCCAAGTAACAAACTACCAATTAGCTACGATGGTGAGGATGGGTTGATTTCAATTCTAAGTACAAAATACCTGAATTCGACAGGTATAAGTACAGAAGAATTGTCATTGACTTTTATCCTTCTTCGTGGCCAAGTGGCTTAGTCACTGTCTATACAGGCTTGCCGACCAGGGTTCGATTCCCGGCCGGAGCCAAGCTCTTGTCTTTGTGTGATTTCGCCTGGGGCTCTGATCCCGAGGTCGTTAAGAGAATCCAGACATTAATGTATCAAAAATATATATGGCTTATTTGAATATGAAAAACACGTAAAAATGTGCAAAATTTATCATTCATTGAATGCCAAGTAACAAACTACCAATTAGCTACGATGGTGAGGATGGGTTGATTTCAATTCTAAGTACAAAATACCTGAATTCGACAGGTATAAGTACAGAAGAATTGTCATTGACTTTTATCCTTCTTCGTGGCCAAGTGGCTTAGTCACTGTCTATACAGGCTTGCCGACCAGGGTTCGATTCCCGGCCGGAGCCAAGCTTTTGTCTTTGTGTGATTTCGCCTGGGGCTCTGATCCCGAGGTCGTTAAGAGAATCCAGACATTAATGTATCCAAAATATATATGGCTTATTTGAATATGAAAAACACGTAAAAATGTGCAAAATTTATCATTAATTGAATGCCAAGTAACAAACTACCAATTAGCTACGATGGTGAGGATGGGTTGATTTCAATTCTAAGTACAAAATACCTGAATTCGACAGGTATAAGTACAGAAGAATTGTCATTGACTTTTATCCTTCTTCGTGGCCAAGTGGCTTAGTCACTGTCTAGACAGGCTTGCCGACCAGGGTTCGATTCCCGGCCGGAGCCAAGCTCTTGTCTTTGTGTGATTTCGCCGTGGGCTCTGATCCCGAGGTCGTTAAGAGAATCCAGACATTAATGTATCAAAAATATATATGGCTTATTTGAATATGAAAAACACGTAAAAATGTGCAAAATTTATCATTAATTGAATGCCAAGTAACAAACTACCAATTAGCTACGATGGTGAGGATGGGTTGATTTCAATTCTAAGTACAAAATACCTGAATTCGACAGGTATAAGTACAGAAGAATTGTCATTGACTTTTATCCTTCTTCGTGGCCAAGTGGCTTAGTCACTGTCTATACAGGCTTGCCGACCAGGGTTCGTTTCCCGGCCGGAGCCAAGCTCTTGTCTTTGTGTGATTTCGCCTGGGGCTCTGATCCCGAGGTCGTTAAGAGAATCCAGACATTAATGTATCCAAAATATATATGGCTTATTTGAATATGAAAAACACGTAAAAATGTGCAAAATTTATCATTAATTGAATGCCAAGTAACAAACTACCAATTAGCTACGATGGTGAGGATGGGTTGATTTCAATTCTAAGTACAAAATACCTGAATTCGACAGGTATAAGTACAGAAGAATTGTCATTGACTTTTATCCTTCTTCGTGGCCAAGTGGCTTAGTCACTGTCTATACAGGCTTGCCGACCAGGGTTCGATTCCCGGCCGGAGCCAAGCTCTTGTCTTTGTGTGATTTCGCCTGGGGCTCTGATCCCGAGGTCGTTAAGAGAATCCAGACATTAATGTATCAAAAATAT
>NC_090740.1:90173968-90176468 GCF_036898095.1 Palaemon carinicauda
AAAACTGCGAATGGAGACCATAAAAATGGATAGGATGTGAATGCACTTAATCCTACCATAAGAAATGTGTGTTTATAGTAACAGACATCACTGATAATGAATGGAACAACCTAGATTGGTTATATCTACACTGCTTAGGTAAAGCTAGACAAGCCAATTCATTAATTTCAAGAGTAAAGGAATATGTGA
Source organism: Palaemon carinicauda (assembly GCF_036898095.1). Lineage (NCBI taxonomy): Eukaryota > Metazoa > Arthropoda > Malacostraca > Decapoda > Palaemonidae > Palaemon > Palaemon carinicauda. The sequence continues at coordinate 90,174,158 of NC_090740.1, forward strand.
ATATTAGAAAAATGGCGGTGAACGAACAAGACACGAAAATAGATGACTTGGAAAACAAACCAGCGGACCTTAGCGCACACGCAGAAAACCCCACACAGATTAATAACCTCACTGAAAAAATTGACAATCCTGCTATGAATATGGAATCCTTTAAGGCAACACTTCAAACATTGATGCACCCAAAACCGGAGAAAATAATATTTGCTGAAAAAGTTAAGGACAAAAATCTGTCGATAATCAAATCAGCAAAAACATAAACTGAAGTTACTGAAAGAAAACGCGAGGTTGAACAGGCACTTAAAGACATCCCTATACCTAACACGATGTCAACTACGAATGGAAATGTTGCTGAACAGTTTGCAAACGAAATGATCAGAAAAGAGGTGGCAAACAAAATCCAGACATTGCTTCCTGAAAGTGACACGAAATAAATCGGAAAACTAAAACTAAAAATAATGATATGCAATGTGTACAATGATGAAGATGATGTAGTAAATGCTTTGATTCAAAGAAAAAGATGCCTGGACCAAAATATAGGTGAGAAGATAAGTATAGTCCTGAAGAAATATTCTTCGGGTGGGATCACCCACTATGTGCTAAAATATGATCTTGAAGTTCGGAGGGCTATTCATGATAATAAGGACAACGTTTATTTACGATAGGGTACTTATAACATACGTGATAGGTACCACGTGATCACCAGCTACCACTGTAAGAGGTATAGACATCTTGAAAAATATTGCAAGTCTAAAAAAGATGATAAAGTCTTGGGAAAATGCTCAGGAAGACCATCCACTAAGGAGTGTAATCTGCGAGTGCCAAAGTGTATAAACTGCACAAAGGTAAACAAACCCAGTGACGATATAGTAAATTCTAGAGAATGCAAAGCCTTTGACTTGGAATTGAATAGACTTGCAGAAAATACTGATCATGGTTCTTAAGGATGTCATAAACTGTGGCTATGTAAATATATAATCTGTAATTAATAAAACTATTCAAATTCCAGAATTGATGAACGAGAAATATTCCGACATACTAGCATTATTTGAAACATGGCTAAATAACTTGGACAAGGCAAAGATCACTCAAATGAGAGAAGGTAAGTCGGGTGAGGTTGTCGGACTCTTTATTCATGAAAGTTACTTAAATCTCAAAATGTTTAAACGAACTATTGTAAGAAGCTTTGAATATAGAAAAATAAACTTCACACCCAAAATACTAAAAATATCCTTTATAACAGTGTACAAGCCTCCGAGTACAAATACTTGTATCATTTTTGAAGAATTCAGTGCTCTCATTGATATTATTATCATGGACAAAAACGAATTCGCTATTTATGAAGACTTAATTTTTAGATGGATGACGCATCAAATCCTGACGCTTTGGCATAGAGTGAGTTATTAGAATCATATCGACTAGTGAATAATGTTGACCGTACAACAAGTTTAACTGGGCATATGTTGGATGTAGTTTTAAGTGATGATAAGAATAATATTGTATCTGATATAAAAGTTGAAGAGAAATTTACTATCTCGCCAGTGCACAAACTTATTACGTTTAGTGTTCCTCTACAGAAAAAAATGCATTAGTAAAGAAAATCATCTTTAGGCATCAATCAATTTTTCTCCCACGTTTTTAATTAGGAAGTTACAAAGAAAATAAATGATGCTATCAACATTACCGGTGATCAGGATAACCAACGTCTATTGGGAGCTAAATGTGTTAACTGTCTGACGACCACTTATAATAAAGTGAGTAAAAGTGAATATGATACCCTGTGCCATACGATGGAAAAGACTATAACAGTAAAAGACCAATCTCCTTGATTTGATGCTGAGACATTGGTGAAAAGAGGGAATAAAGACGTAAAGAAAGAAAGTTTAATAGGTTAAAAACTGAAAGTACTTGGGTTTAATACAAATCTGCTTTTTGCCAATATAACTACCTATTAAGAAGAAAAAAAGTGAATACTTTAATAGAAAGATCCTTGAAGCAGCAACAGATGTAAATAAGTTATATCGTCTCCTAAATGGCATAATGTGGAATGTAAAAGAAAAGAAGCTACCTGGTGAATAGAGTGATCAGGAACTAGCAAATAATTTTCTAGTTTTCTTTAAAAACTAAATTGAAAATATAAACAGGTCATTTGAAAATACTCAACATCAGAATGATGATAAAACAGGCAAACAGAAAAAAATGAATAAGATTTAATGCCATAACGCAAGATGACATCACCAGGATTATCAAGAGAGGGAAGAAAACCGCGATCGATCCTATGCCAATATCTGAAGTAATTGGAGAGAGAAACATT
>NC_090740.1:90183968-90188968 GCF_036898095.1 Palaemon carinicauda
GTCTCAAATTAATTACACTGTTCCTCGCAGACTTAAAACAGAAGGTTAAAGAACTTTACCAGCTGCTACCACAGATCTCATAAGTTGCTCCACTTGCTTCGCATAGTGCATAAAGAACGCCTTGGATGACTACCAGCCGGTGTGCAAACAAGGATGTTCTAAGTCCATATAATTAAAGAAATTTTATGGAGGAGGCAACTTTCCTCGGATCATGACTAACGGGTGTACTGTCTGGATCCGTTCTGCGAATAACACGGGTGAATTTCGCCCTTAGTTATAGATAACTTTGAACCCAGGTTTTCTCTTCTGAACAGCTGTCCTACCATAAAGTCTGAAGTTCTTTAGGCACCCAACTGGACATAAAGAGGCATCTTCCTCCAGAGGGCAGATTCTCTAGGGACCCCACCTGTTGGTGGGTTGCTTGTTCCTGGTAAGAAATGTTGGGTCTGGAAATAGAATCAGTTCTCCCTCCAAGAACTGGACGTGGCCTTCCTCTGTAGAGGGAGCCACTATTCACTAACTCTGGCCCCCAAAGCGAGTACAAACAGAAATATGACTTAAATTCGAAACCTTCTAAGCCCATTCCTCATTATTCATTTTTTATACACAATGAGGAATCATATCTTATGACCAAGCAAATGTTCTTTGGAAGCGCTGAAGGGCTAGTTCATTAAGAACGTCGTTAGAAAGGTTGACCTGTAAGGCATATGGTATCTGATTTGTCAAGGCAGGCTTGAACAATAGAATTGTGTAGGCTGCTAAACCTTGCTCATGAAGGAGAATGAAGAATGATAAATAGGAATCTGTCGGGATCTCTTTCAGTTTCTTCACCTCGACAAAGGATAGCTATTTCTTCCCTGAAGCCTCATAATGTCTTCTGGTTTCCTCCAAAAGTCTGAACCGACTTTTAAACACCGAATCTTTTTCTCATCGTTAAGGAAAAAAAATCATGAGATGTAGGTTCCGTGTTTTCTGTGATGGAGCGAAGACAGTCGACTTCTGTACTCGCTGAGACAGGGATGGATCCGGTAGCGGAACGAATTTTAATCGTAGTTCTAATGCCAGAGGGAACCACACGCTATTTGGCCACTTGAGGGCCACTATTGCAGCTTTCCCTTTGAAGGATCTCAGCATATCGAGGACCTTCAAAAGGAGGTGTGCGGAGGGAACAGATAGATACAGGACCATCTGATCCAGCCCAGGGACATAGCGTCCACTGCCTCCGCTAGCGGATCCTCGTAAGGGGACACGTAACGAACTATTTTCTTGTTGTCTTTCGTCGCAAAGAGGCCTATCTGCAGCTCTGGGACTTGACTTGAGTTAAGGAGAATGATTCTGCATCCAGGGACCATTCTGACTCTATAGGTGTAAACCTAGATAGAGCATCCGCTGTCACATTGCGGAACTCTTGAATGTAAACTGCTGACAGGTGCCATTTCTTCGCGTTTGATGCATATTTTCTCGAGCCTCCTGTTGCATCCTTAAGCTGTGCTCTTAGCACTGGATCTGTTATCGAAGCAAACTGTAGAGCGCCCAGCACTCTCTCCTGTTCGCGTCTTGATATCCGTTTGGATTTCAATAGTCTCTTGACAGATCCTGCTATTTCTTTCCTCTTCTTACTAGGAATGGAAAGCCGATGTGACTCCAAATTCCAGTGGATTCCCAACCACCGAAATTTTTGAGCTGGAGGAAGACGAGACTTTTTTATGTTGATCTTGAATCCCAGATGTTCCAGGAACTGGGTCACTATCTTAGAAGCTTGCATGCATACTGTCCTGGATGCTGCCCACACCAGCCAGTCGTCCGAGTAGGCTACTACTTGGACCCCTTTTTGGCGTAACTGATGGACGGCTGCGTTCGCGAGCTTCGTGAAAATCCTAGGGGCTATGTTTTAGCCCGAAGGGCATGGTTCTGAAGGCGTAAAGTTATCAAAGTAACTTGAAGCCTAGGTAGGGGGAGAGGTGACGAATAATTGGAACGTGCCAATAAGCGTCAAACAAGTCTATAGACACAGCATATGCCCAGAATGACTCTGAGTTTTTCTGAGTCCTCCTTTGGAACACAAAACAGCCTTCCTTGGAATTTGATGGACTTAGACTTCCGGATTACTCTTTTGACTAAGAGCTCTCGGACATATTCTTCCAGAGCGGGGGTTGAGTGTTGGAAGAATTGAGGAAATTGAGGTGGAGGACTGCTCCAGCTCCAACCTAGTCCATTCTTATTTAGGCTGTGGGACCAGGGATCGAAGGTCCAGCGATCCCTAAAAAGCTGTAATCTCCCCCCTACTGGAAGTATCTACTTCTGCTGTTGTGGACCTGAGGCCTTGCCTCCATGACCGCGTTCCCCCCTGGATCCCCTTCCTCTTGAATGGCGTCTAGAAGATCCTCTGGCTGTTCCTCTGGCTCTCGAACGAAAGGAAGAAGTCTGCCTATCGGAGGCTGGGTTAAGAACTGGCGACAGTGTCGCCGTTTGTTGAGGTACCAGCTGGTACGTGGTTGGAGGTTGTGCCACATTCTGAGGCACCGCAGTCACAGGAAGTTGTTGTTGATGTTGCTGTCAGTAGGGTTTAGCCGGCAGAGAGGATGGCCTAGGCCTTTCGTCTACTACCTCTTTAACCACTTCATTGGGAAAGAGGTCTTTACCCCAAATACGAGAGGAGATCAGTTTCCTCGGTTCTTGCCTCACCGCAACCGAGGCGAACACGAACTCTCTACAGGTTCTCCTAGCTTTAATAAGTCTATAGAAATCCTTCGTAACTGTGGCCAGATGGGTTTTGGCCACAACCATAAACATGTCCTGGTTCTTGGGGTCACTTGCCATCGTTTCTAGTGTTGTTTGCAACGACATCGATGCCGCAAGTCTTTCCTTTGTCTCTTGCTCTCTACGCAAGAGAGCCTCCGACAGTTTTGGAAGCGCCTCACAGAACTGGCGTTCAGCAATATTAGCTTCTAGTTTCCCGACTGAGAAGGTAAGGTGTACGTCCTTCCAGTCTTCTTGGTCTAAGGGCAGGGTCAGAGATAACGGCTTGCACTCCTTTAAGGAGGGGCATGGTTTCCCTGCCTCCACCGCATTTAAGGCCGCCTTATATCCCTTTTCCAAGAAGGGAAAGGCTCTGGTAGGAAAGGCCACAAAGGAGGGAAGCTTCTACTCAAGGCGGGCACCTTTGAGTTAGTATAGCCCCTGAGCTATACTATGGTAAAAAACTATGACCTCCGGCTCCGTCTCCTCCTTTAAGGCTGGCTCCTTCCTAAGACAGGCATAGCAGTCTGGATAAAAATCTCTGTTGGGCCAAAATTCCAATTCTTCCAGGGGAATTGCTCCCAACTTTTCTGAGATCACGATCTCCCCGATTGTCATTGGCATGTGTTCGGCATACATCCAAGGATTGGTATTCGAGCACAAGGGAAGATCCTTCACGGTGAGCCGCTTCTGAGGTCCACGTGATGCTGCAAGTCTACGTAACTCCAGTTTCATTGCAGCTTCCTTCTCATCATTCTTCCTTTGAATTTGTTGGTTCAACTCAACAATGGAAGAAAGAGTCCTTCCCAGTTCATCTGGGATAGCAGACGATGTAGAAGGAACTGGTTCTGGGTCCAGAACCAACGTAACCAACACTTCGTCGATTTCTTGCTCTTCTACTTGAGGAGTCTGGAACAGTTCCTTCTCCTGACCTTCTCCTAGAAGGTCCTTCTCAGTAGAATCCGACACCTCCGACATCCTATCGTCCACTTGGATGTCTTGAAGGGCGGCTGAGACTTCAGAATCTACCGGATTCAGGGCAATTGGTATCACCACCTGAGGCTGGGGGATGATTGCATCAGCCGATGCTTTAGGGAAAAGGTAGGCCCTCATCTTTTCATTTGGAAGGTAGGGACCTGAGGTGTTTTTCTGAAAACCCTCAACCAGGATCGTAACGTTTCCCTGGCAGCATCCCTTGACTCCGTTGACTTAGGGTCGTCAAAAGCCTCGGTAATCAGGTTAGAACAAATTGTACAATCCTGAGCGTCCCAATAGCGGAGAACACCTCTGGAGGCTGTGCATGCTGCGTGCCTCCTGCAATAATGCTGTCCACAGAAGTTCTTACCGCGGACATTACAGAACACACTTCCGCACTTCGGATGGTCCTCCTGTAAAGAGAAGAAAAATCCATGAGTATCAAGTGAAGGCTTTTCACTTTTATTGAAACATTTAGCTTATATAGAAAAGTTATAAAAGAAAGAAGGAAAGACACATACTTGTATTTCCTGTTCAGTCAATTGCTGTAACCTCCCAAGATATTAAAACTAAGGTTAATTCATACTAGAATACCTTATGTAATTTCCTAAACGGAAATTTAATGTGTAGGTTTAATATACGGGATTGAAAGAATACAGAAAGAAATCACTTTCTATATAAAGTACGGTCTCAACAAAAGGCTGTACAAGATAACATTAAGTATGATGAAGAACATTAGTGTTATCACAAACTCTGTACAGCAGTTTCTACTAATGCAGTGTGTACTACACTACGAATATAACAACTACTGTACATCGCATGTTATTGTGCCGGCCAGCACGAGCCGGTACGTGCTGGCGTACGCCGGTACGTGCCGGCCGGCAACTGCCCCTTTATAGATCAAAGATATACTATCTTTAACTAATAAGCGGCTGCCCACTGATTCGCGACTGTGTGCCGGCCGGCAATCATTGCCAGCCGACGGCTGAAAACACTAAAACCCAGCTGCCGGCCGCTAACCGTAGCGGCCAGCGAATTCGGGCTGTGATTCCACTGCCGGCCGGCAAAGGTAATAAAACCACGCCGCCGACAGTAGCCAAGAATCAGAGAACCTCTACCGGGATAGGGGTGCAACACAATAGTCAGAGAAAAAGTATGGATGTAAGGTTATAGGGCGGCATGCCATACGACCTTCCATCGAGAAAGAGTGAACTTATGGAAGGGGAGAATGTAACATTCAGGCTTCCAAAGAATCCATAGTCTGCCGGGCTCTACCGACGGACATA
>NC_090740.1:90193968-90201468 GCF_036898095.1 Palaemon carinicauda
GATACGATAGTGCATTTTCAAATCCCGTTATTTTGGATGTTTACTCCAGTATTAATAATGCTAAAGTCAAGTGAATCGAGAGATTAGCCAAAGAAACTCGAATACTTACACTACCTTGTCCTCCCATCCCTCCAGTAACCCCCTTTCCTTGTCTTTCCCGCGTTGCTTATCCTACAATTTCTGTAACTTGTAATATTTGTTATTAACAAATATGTTGGATTCTTGTTATTATTTTCATTAACATTCCATGATGTTGTTTTATTTCGTCAGGGTGTATAAGAAGTTCATAGCCTTCAGCCTATTTATCCAACTTGATCAAAACTGTAACCAAAGGCTTCTTTTAAGTGAGTGAAGATAATGATACACGAGTTTTCCAAAGGCAGGATTTATGGGCTTTACCTCCTTCAAAGGTAGAGTACATGTGATCAAGTGTTACATAAGTTGACGGAGAATTTTACGGTGTATTTGCTTATTTTGACATCAACAATCATAAATTGGGTATCTGCTATGGTCTATGCCTGAGCAGTTTGTTGTCTCTGAATTTGTTGGGCCGAGGTTTCCTCATCATTTTCACGACTGGCATGTTACTATTCTTCGTAAATGCAGAAAGGCATTTGCATTACGTCTCCATTCCATACACAAAATGGAACGTGCTAACATTAAACTAAGGATTTGTCTTAACATGTAAGTGAAGCTGCAAGTTTGTTGGACACACATATTCATCAAGTTGGATAAATAGAAAAAAGGATATGCACTTCTTGTACACCCTGATGAAAACGATATCATGAAATGTTTATAGGAATTATAAGAAGAATCCAATATATTAGTTATCAACATATATAACAGGTTACAGAAAAGGTTGAGTAAGCGACGCCGGAGAGACTAGGAAAGGGGGTTGCTGGAGGGATAAGAATGGGTTCAAAGGACTCAAGACAAAGGGATGGAAGGAGAGGGGTGGGCCCGTAGAGTGTAGGTATTCAAATTGCTTTGCCTACTTACTCATTTCACATCACTTAAGCTTTATTTTTACAAGAGTATACACCCCAAATGCCGGGGTTTGAGAATGCACTATCGAATAGAGAATTAGGGGGAGGCCTATAGACTTCTCTGTCAAAGTACCATATAATCAAGTAATTAATATGGGAGATATTTGAGAAAAACTCATTACTTTTTTGCCTGAAATGAATAATAGGTTTCTGTTGCCATAAAAAACATATATATCCTTTTTTTTTTTTTTTTTTTTTTTTGTAGGCCTAAGAGCCATTTTTGATAATGGAACTTTGCAGTTCTACCTTTATCCCTTTTGTACTTTTCATTATTTTTGTTAACTCATCCTTAAAGAGAGAGAGAGAGAGAGAGAGAGAGAGAGAGAGAGAGAGAGAGAGAGAGAGAGAGAGAGAGAGAGAGAGAGAGATGAACAAATTTTTGTTATTTTTGAAAAATTGTATAATTGCGTAATAAGATTTAGGTAAAAAAATTATCAGGGCATCAATAATGATAAAACTCTAGCTCAATATTTCTATAGGAGAGGCTAGGTAAATGCAAGTAAAGTTAGTTTTACAGACATAGAGCCTACATAAAAGCAGCTAGGAGCAAATATGTCACAAAAATTCAAACAATCTGAAACTGTGAGGGCAAGCTTAAAAAAGTTATTATTATTAGTGCCGTACTTTTAAAATGTTAAAAAAGGAATAGCATTATAGTGTATGAGCGTGTATGAAACACGTGATGTACATGGCTCCCCCTTTTAAAAAGTCACATATGTGAAATAGGACACCCTGATTTTGGGAGCACGAATTACATGTGTGTCATCATGCAGGAGATGTGCATTTTATAATGAATCAATGAGGACTCAGTCTTATTTACCACCAATGTTAATTAACCCTAGGTTGGTTAAGTTCTAAAGTCAGTACATCATTATCAATGTGGTACCATAAATGAGACCTCAACTTTCAGACCATATAACTTCCTTATTAATAAATATATTTAAAACTCCTTAAGTTTCTTATTTAACAATATTCATTTCTTAATATCATGTCAGGAGTAAATTAAAAACAAATAATTTTAAATATTTAATTTGGACATTTTAGAAAAAATAAGTATATAAAAGTATAATTTATAGAAAATAATCTGTAGAAAATATTTACATTATACATAAGTAACTTTGGTCAATTGCATAATAAAGTTGAATGGCATGGCAGCATTCATGCCAATTTTCAAGGTCTTAGGCTGAACAACACCAAATCTGTGACAGGGGTGAAAATGGGCAGTGGCGTGGCACTCGATGAAGCACTGGGGTGGCACACGATGAAGGCACTGGCGTGGCCCTTGTTGAAGGCAGTGGGGTAGCACTCAAAAAAGGCACTGGGGTGGCACTTGAAAAAGGCACTGGGGTGGCAACACTCTAGTAGCACTGATTGATGGCACACTGGTGGAGATGGGGACCTTCCCTGACGGGCTTCTGAAGGGGGTCAAGGTCATAGGAGGGTCATCTACATAGGTGTCGTCACCATCGTCACATGGTATAGGCATCTTAACTTTCTTCATTGGGAATTGTAACCTCTTCTTGCTTTGAAAATGAGAAGGAAGGTGAAATGGAGGCACACTTTCCGATGAGGTGCTAGATGGGGTCGAATAGGCGAGTGCTGAGTGGGAAAAATTGCTTACACTTCCCTGCCTGGTCGATGGTGTCCACCTGCGGCACGTCACCATATTTCTGATAAAAACACGTGTCATCAGCACAATCAATATTATCAAAATCACTAAGAGATTCAAAAATCTCATCGAGTCTTTCCTCAGAAGTGAATTTCTTCTGCATTTGCCAACCTACAAGGTTATTTTTTTTTTTTTTATTTTCCCCCTATATACTTGAACATCCGGCAGCTTAGCACAAAGATGGCAACATCACTGCATAGCGACCCTATTCACCAATGTTCAGTGATAATTTCTTTAACTTTCATTAATATTGCTCTGAGATATTTAGCGAAATGTAAATGCGTACAAAATTTAAATTTCAATACAATTTAGTAGTGTGGTACCAAAATTGAGACCAAAAGAAATTTGAAAAGCTACATCTCTGTGAGTATCTGAAACTCCGACTTATGCGTCCTACCCCTGTTGTATCATAACAAAGTCTTATGCGGCCCACCTCGAGAACGACGCGGCAGACAAAGCAACAGGATGAAACCTGGCAAAAATTGCTTTGCTCCTGCGCCTGGTTCCAAATTTGGGGCCTGTTAACTTACCCAGGGTTGAGAAAGCATTGGCTGTTTGCCAGATCATACGGGGAATGACTGCATAAGGGTGTGAGGCAGTCAGCAGTGGCTTGCAGTTTCTGCTAGTTCATAAGGGGAATGTAAGGCAGAGTCAGTAGTTGCTTGCAGTGTATATTGTAGCATGTAAATCTTTCAGCATGTGTAGTCTTTATGGAGGCTTGCAAAATTGGAAGCATCAAGTAAAATTTCACACAACATGACTTAAGTGCTGGAGATTGTCAGGGGATGTTGATGAGAGGAAAAACTCAGCAGTGACGACCAACGGGCTTCAATAAATCATTTCCGCTGCCTAGAAATCCATGGTTTCGTTAAGTGTGGTTCTTAATCACAGGAGGCCAAGGGAAGTTGGAGTCATTGCAGTGAGACATCAAAGCTGCTATGAGGGTGTAATGAAAACTTACAACCTCTCCATTGGTAGCAGAGTTGTAGTCAGTTGTGTGATGTAGGCTGATTTCAAGAATTGCTAATGATGTCAACAATTCAGAGAGGAAAGTGGTACCCCTGTTAGAATCAAAATGCTCCAGCATTCAAAATCTTGCTATCTACCATGAGAGTAAGGCAGATATACATTAAGTGGACATTGCATTTTGTAAAAAAAGTTTTCCAGGCCAATGAATATTGGAGTCAGTAACAGTAGACACGTATCTTACTTCTCGAAAAGATTTGTGGTTAAATGTCGGTGAGGTTGATGAAAGTTTCCAACTCCTGAATCCGCATCTACTTATACTTTCGAATTTTGGCATGAGGTACAAGTGCAGAACCATTACTTAGAATCCTTAGTACTACCGTGCCAAATGTCTTCGTCTTCACTAGCTGCGCAGTAGAGTGGCATGAGCGATGTTTGAGGCCATAGATGGAATCAAACACCTGTCGGCGCACAGGGGCAAAGACAGACGCTGCTTTAAATACCACCTATATTGAGAGCCCTGCAGATACTCCCTATTATCTAGCTGTTGTCAAGAACCAGACATGCTGTATGATGTTTTCTAATGATATGTTTATGTTCCCTTTTCCTTCTTTCTCAATCTACAGACTCTCAGTATCCATGGTTGTGGTCTATTAGTATTGACGTCTCGGGGTAGTGCAGTGTTCGAGTCATCGGGGGCGATGTCTTCTCAAGGGAGGGATGTGCAGGGTGTCTAACATGTTTGGTTATCTGGATCTTTTTCTTGTGATTCTGTCAAGTCATTATAATCCAAGCCCATGTGCTTCTTGACAGGACATCAGCAATGGGATTCATTTTCCCCGTTGAATCATGTAGCTGCATTTAGCTATGGTGGAGAGATGTTGGCATTGACGGGTGACAAGGTGCCGGACTATCGAGTGAAAGTGCACACCCAAGGTATGTGGTTCATGCGGGTGACGAGGTGTGTACCTTCTGAAAAGTGGTGAGAAAAAGGATGAACAGCCAAATGCATAGCCAGCAATTTGCAGTCAAAGGTAGAGTAGCAGGATACCACATTGGTCAGTTTTTTTTTTCCTGAAGAAGGCCAGTGGGTGGGGTAAGCTTCTGATCACCTGCTCATATACTACATCATTAGTGACATTACTGATGTCGGCGGGAGAAGGAGAATGGTATGGGAAAAGTGAAAACAGCAGCAGGTGATAGGGGATTCTCTGTATTCCAGAAGGCCCCTTCTGGAAGGGGACCTCACTTCGAGTCTTTTGGCTTACTCTTAAGGGAGGGCTAAAGGGGTAAAGAGTGGCAGCGATAGCTAACAGAAACCAGTGATAATAGCTTATCATTTTCAAGAATTCTTTCAGTCCTTCAACTGTTGTGCCTGCTTCCTTCTCATGGAGGGGTGGATGCCATCAGGAGTGATGGAATACGCTAGGAACGTTACTTGGTTGATGCTAAATATAGGTTTCTTTTATAGGACTCTAAGGTAATTTTGTGGAAGAGAACACAAGTATATCATCCAGGTTATATATGCTGAAGGTTAGGCCTCCTAGGACTCCTTCCCTGAGGCATTGAAAATAAAACAGAATATTATGATTGCCAAAAAAGGATTGATGGGTTCAGTGGTGACCTTGTATTACCCCTTCATTAACACAAGTGTAGAGAACACTTTTGCTTTGTGCAACTATGAGGTAACGTCAGCGATATTGGGGAGGGGCTAGTTATCTGATTCTATTTGCATGATCAGACACCTGTAATCCTCAAAAGAGAGCAGGGAGCCATCGTTTTTGAAGAGAAGGTGATAGTGTTACGGCCATGGGCTTGAGATATTTTGGAAAAGGCCCATTTCTCCTTTTTTCACAAATCTTTTTTTAGCAATTGCCAAATGATCCAGGACCATTCGCTTGAATCTGGCAAATATGAGGTGTCTCCTTGTCCTAGTATGGTGATAAATACCATGCTAGGCAGGAACTATGGGCTTCTGTCAATGTTCTTGATGGAAGAATTCCGGAAATGACATGAGGAGGTGACCGTAGGCCTCTGTCGGTCCGTTGATGTGGAATGCGAGGCCAGAGGTACCCAGAAGAGAAGTTGATGACTCGTAAGAATCTGTGTTGACTAATTGTCAATACATCACTTCAACAATGATGTGGAAAAGTGCAAGTAAATCGGCACTGAGGAACATCTAATGGTATTTGGTGCTTCCAAACGATAGTGTGAGTCTCTCGTATCACTGGGTTGGGATCTGAAATCTGTTTGCGGCTATTTGGTGTACAAAAGCAGACTTTCAATGATTAAGTCGGAAACTGGAATGTAACTTTGGTAGAAAAGAACGGTAAGCACCAGAATCTACTAAAAACTTAATACCCTCACCTCCATCAAGTGAAAGGAGATAATTAGTGAGGGGGGAGATCACCTCCTCAAGCGATAGCCTATATTTTGCTGTAGCAGCCCCATATATGGAGTGGTATTATTAATAATATTATTATTAATACTTGCTAGGCTACAAACTTAATTGGAAAAGCATATATATATATATATATATATATATATATATATATATATATATATATATATATATATATATATATATACATATATATATATATATATATATATATATATATATATATATATATATATGTATATATATATATATATATATATATATATATATATATATATATATATATATATACATAAAAAAATGTATATATATATATATATATATATATATATATATATATATATATATATATATATATATATATATATATATATATATATACATAAAAAAATGTATATATATATATATATATATATATATATATATATATATATATATATATATGATATCACTGGAACTGCAGATGATAGGGATCAGTAAGTGGCTGGAGAGGTTGTTGGTTGGACTTTGAGTGAGGGGCGGCATTTATGGGTGATGGGCGGCCATATTGCCACTCCGCCATATCGCGGATATATGTGTCGTACCGCATTTATATCAGTTTTAGTCACTTTTGAATAGTTTTCTTTCTTCATCAGTATTGGAGAGATTGATGTAGGTGTTGAAGGTGGTGAATAAGCTGCCCATGGGGGTGTCGACCTTTGTCATCAGGTACTACCTGAGCAAAGTATTGACATAATGGAGAGTGGCAAGAACAGATTTGGGTAGGCACCATACTCAATGGGCAGAGAGAGGTTGTAGGTGAGGGACACTAGTTATTTCTCTATGACTTAGTTATATAGGTAATATAGACAAAATACAGAAGTATATAGGGTAATATATAAAATAAATATTTGGACATATCTCATCGGGAACATTTCTAAACGTCGAGTGGGATCAAGCTTTAGTCTAAGGCTTATCATCCTCCCGAAACAATGAAACGAGTACGTTCCATTTTGGCATAAAATGTGAAAGCTCACCATTCAACGAGTGATCGCTTCTTGTCCGGTGTTTATAAACTTATTACGCTCCTACTATCGTTTCCAGAGGCCGTGTAATAGTGTTTTTTTTTTTTAAATAACTTCTAAAATAACTGATGGATTTCCATGAAATCAAAGCAGGGAGCGCTTCATACAATGGCCTAATTTTGGAAAATACTGTGCATTGTCAATTACGTTTCATTAACTTTTTTACTTAAGAAAATGAGGCTGAAGCCAGTCTTAGCCACCCACACATTCGCAAAAGTGATGACGTCCCTCAGTGACGTTGTTATAACGTTTCTTCCCCTGTACCTCCCATCCCCCGAATTGTTAAACGCCTGTCATATGACCTACCCCAAGCAATACGAAATTCTTTGTCAGTAAAAGTTCAACATACCTGGT
>NC_090740.1:90211468-90216468 GCF_036898095.1 Palaemon carinicauda
AGCCTGGGCCGTCAAACCAGACCTCGCAAGGTCAGACTAATTTTCAGAATGTGCAGAGCAAAGCAAATACCACATAGTTAACTCTAGAGGGGAAGAGAGTGATGTTGGGTCAAGGTCATTCATGTCAACATCAATAGTATTAAATAATCAATTTAATGTTTTATCAGATAATTGTGAGACAATAGATTTTCCTATGAAACACACGGCCGAATTAAGTAAAACAATGTATGCTCCCGTAGATTTGCAACGAATTCATACAATAATAAGCCAAAATGAGTTACGGCCAACCTTATATGCTGTAAATTTAGAACACAAATCCTTTACGTTATTTTTTGAATCTGGTAGTCCTTGTAATATTATGGATTTGAAGACACATCATTTGTTGTTTTCGAACTTTCCGATTGAAAAATCAGGAATTAGACTTTCAGGTATAGGAAATAATGAATTAAACGTCATAGGCATAACTCATATTCAGTTCAGAGTCGGTAATCGCACGTTTGCCGATATATTTGTTGTTGTAAAAAACATTAATATGTATCCAGCTGTAATTATAGGATACCCATCCATGGGAAATTAAAACATTATCTTAGCTCCTGCCAAGCACGGCGTGTATATCAAAGGGAAATTCTATAAGTCTTCTAATACCTTAAAATCAGTTTTGGATAAAAAGGAGACGACAAATGTAACCGTAACGTACGTTGAAGAACCAATAACTTGTCTCACTAATAAAGAAATAATATACGCGACCCAGCAGAATTCTCGTTCACCCGTAATATCATCTTGCACGCAATCTATCGAACCAAACATACCTTCGAATTTAATAGTGCAAATAAAGAAAACACTCCCGGGATCTGAAATATTAATCCTTTCCGATACTTTGAAAACTAACGGATTGTGTGTCACACAAGCTATTTATACCGTAGGCTCACATCAGCAATGTAATATCGAAGTCTGTAATCATTTAAATAACACTTTAGTAATTCACAAAAATCAACATATCTTGGATGTAGAAGTTTATAAACATCGTATTCTTACCGTTGCTGAAATCAATCACTCTCAATCAGTTGCGGATGAGTCCCTTTTGCGATCTATTAAAAATAAAATCAGTAAGGACATTCAAGACGAAGAAATTCAGCAGAAAATTTTTGAACTTTTAACTAAATATCAAGATGTCTTTTCCACTACGGATGGATCCTTAGGAAAAACAGATGTGATCGAGCATCAAATAAGGTTAAAGGACAAGCAGAAAATTATATATGTACCCTCGTACAGACTCCCTATGAAATTCCAGAATGAAATAAATGATGAAGTAGGTAAAATGTTAGAGGAAGGAGTCATTAGAAAATCAAACAGCCCTTATAATTTTCCTTTAATAGTTGTACCGAAAAAAGATCGAACATGGCGTATCTGCGTCGACTTTCGTCGTCTAAACAAGGAAACGATCCCTGATCGATTCCCAGTGCCATGTACTGACGATATTTTGTCTTTGTTAGGTCAGAATAAATATTTTACCAGTTTGGACTTACTTAAAGGCTTTCACCAGATATCATTAGAAGAAGATAGTATCCTATACACAGCCTTCAGCACAGCCAGGGGACATTATGAATTTTTACGGATGCCTTTTGGTTTACGTTGTGCTCCTATAACATTTACAAGAATGATTAACATAGTGTTTGGAGACTTGTTAGGGGATATATTGCATGCCTATATGGATGATCTTGTAATCTTTTCCAACACCTTAGAAGAACATCTACGTAAGTTAGAACTAGTACTACAGAGATTAAGACAACATAACTTAAGGGTAAAGATTAGTAAGTGTGAATTTTTCAAAACAGAATTAATATATTTGGGTTTCATGGTGTCAAGCCAAGGTCTTAAAGTAGTCCATGATAAGGTGTCGGCTATACGTAATTTTCCCATACCTACTAATGTCAAGGGAATACAGCAATTTCTGGGTTGTAGTGGATATTACAGGCGTTTTATACGCAACTATTCAATAATAGCCGCTCCTTCAACTGATCTTACGAAGAAGGGCGTAGATTTCATATGGTCTGAGCAACATCAACAGGCGTTTAATACTTTGAAAGATGAACTGTGTAGTTCTCCTATCTTAAAATTTCCTGACTTCGGTAAGGAATTCTTCATTGCAACAGACGCCTCAGACTTAGGAGTAGGAGGGGTATTGCTTCAGCAATATGATAAACAATTTTTCCCGATAGCTTTCTATTCTCGAAAATTGAGAACTTCCGAAAGTAAGTATGCAGTAATAGACAAGGAAGGGTTAGCTATTGTTAATTTGCTAGTGCATTTTAAGTTCATAATTTACGGTTATCCCGTTAAGGTTCTTACTGACCATAAACCACTAACAGAGTTCTTTAAAGGCTTCAACCACAACCCTAAACGAACTCGGTGGCATTTGATCATTCAAGATTTTGGCGCAAGAATCGGGTATTTACCTGGGAAAGCAAATATCATTGCGGATGCATTATCACGCAACCCCGTGTCATCTTGTACGGAGCCTTTAGCTGAATTAATAGATATATCAACATCCATGCCTATTGTAAAAACAATATCTGAACAAGAAGATTTAGGCTGGAGCGCTGAATTGTTACAGACTGAGCAAAGAAAAGATCAGAAAATAGAAACAATTATAAATGCTTTGAAAGGCAATCATAAAGAAAAGGAATATATAAAGTATAAGCAGCAGAATTATATAATCAAAGATAATATTCTGTGTAGGACTGTGACAAGGAAAACCCGCAATACACCACATGTAACTAACGACCAGGTAGTAGTACCAATCTCACTTATTTCCACTGTCCTGAATTGGTTGCATTCAAATCCATTACATGGACACCCTCGGTTCTCATTAATGTCACAGAAAGCCAAATCATTGTTTTATTGGCATACAATGCTTACAGATATAAAAAGACACATAGCTAATTGTCGCACATGTCAGGAAAACAAAGGGCATACGAAAACACCTGTCAGCCTAGGAGCTTATCCTGTGCCCAATCAACCCTTTGAAAGAATACATTTAGATTTGTTAACAGGATTTTACGAGTCAGACAGAGGAAATAAGCACCTCTTAGTAATTATAGATGCTTTAACTCGGTATACAGAACTAATAGCGCTTAAAACTAAAACTGCGATTGAATGCGCTAGGAAGTTTTACGAGTGTTACATTTGTAAACATGGAATTCCACACATGATAATCTCAGACTCGGGTGGTGAATTTAATAATCACTTTCTTACTTCATTGAGTGAATTCCTCAACAGAAAGAAAATAAATACCATGATATATCACCCAGAGTCGAATGGGCTAGTGGAAAGAGCAAATAGGAAGATATTAAATATATTGAGGGTAACACTAGGGGGATCAGACCCCAATTGGGATATTGCAATACCGGCGGCACTGAGTACTCTGAATCATTCATATCATATATCAATTAAAATGTCACCGCATGAAGCATTGTATGGTACCCCAGTTAGAACACCTTTCCATGTATTGACGCCTACAACTAATCTATCAAATCCTTTAAAAGAATATATAAATGCAAGTATAAGTCGATATGATATCCTTCGAAAAAATTTAGAAGAATCACAAATCATAATGAAAAGGTATCATGATAAAATAGCGAAACCAACTAAAACATATACCGTGGGTGATAACATCTATATTCAAATCAATGTCCGAAAAGGGCTCAATTATAAAGTAACACCTAAGTTTGAAGGCCCATTTAACATTTTGGAAACATTAACGGCCAATAGGTTTAGAGTTCAAAACGTATCCCAACCCACGGATGAGAGAATAGTACCATTGGCTCACATAAGAAATTAAAAAGAAAAGAGAGGAAAAGAAGTGAATGAAAATTGTATTTTATTTTATGTGATTAAAAGTTTTCTTTTTTATACAGGAGTAATTACATATATTTTTTCTCGTTACAGGTTTCCAAGATGAATTTTTTGTTGTTGGGAGTGATATTGTTCGCTCAGACATTTTTTTCGTATGGGATGAGCTCTAAGACTAAAAATATATATTTTAAATATGGCAATATAGTTGAAAGACAAGAAGACATTTTTATTACGTCAACCAACGTAATTGTCGAAGTGCATATGCAAGCAATTTTTCTTCAAGAGAATGATGTCACTAGCTTACGAACCGCCATTTCAAGGTTTTCTGCATCATTGGATGAGTTGCATAGAAGACATTTTCATTTAACTACAGAGAGTTTGCTTGGATCAACATTAAAAGTTGCAGAGATGCTATCTGATGACTTGAAAAATAAGACTGGCGAGACAGGATCTTTGGCTTATGACCTTTTGATGTGGACTGTAGGACACGAACATAAAGAAAGACGGAATCCGTTTATTTATGCTGCATTAAGCATCTTTGGGTCTGTTGCAAGTTTAGGTTTAGGAATTTCCAATCGTCTTAAAATTAGTAATCAAAATAAGAAAATTGAGTTCTTGACTCATAAAGATGAATTGATTATGTCAGAACTAAGGAATCAGTTAGCTTCAATCAATAAAATTATGGATTTATTAAATGAACATTCAGATAATATCGATCAAATTATGGAAGTACAGGATTTGTTGGCAACATTAACGTATTATGATTCAAAGATAGATCACATACATAACAGAATTACACATTTCATTGAGAAATCCAAGGATTATGTAGAAGCTATCACGTTAACAACTAAAGGTGTATTGTCGCCCCATTTAAAGTTAATTCTGGAGAACGGAAGGGATAAACTAGGCTATGTTCCTTTGTTAGACGAACATAGGTTAGAATTTTATTACAGCCTAATTACAGTAAACGTAGATAATAACAAGATTATGATTACAATTCCCTTTGATTCTTCTGATTCCTGGCAATCTTACAGGATATCACCATTTCCGACTTTCATGACGAATCACTCAAATCCAGTAATATCCAGTTTGACAGGACACGTATTGATTTCCCCAGACAAGGAAACATATACGGTCATTATAGA
>NC_090740.1:90221468-90246468 GCF_036898095.1 Palaemon carinicauda
TTCCCTGTTCATCTTACTTTTTGATCTATTTTCAAGGATTTGTTATGCATTCTCCAACTTCTTTCGCCTACGGAGAGTTGAGTATTGGGTCTTTACAATGGATAGTTTTTTAGCTCCCTTTTCACAGTGAAATTTGAGTAATTTATTGTGTTTAGAGCTAGTTTGTACCGGAGGCGCTATGAGCGCTGTTGTTCGTTGAGCATGTTATTTAGTTATTAGAACGACTTCCCAGTTTTTAAATAGCTTAATATATCATTAATTAATTATTTGATTATGTTAGCTATTTAGGCATTATATTCTTGTAAAGATTTTTACATTGTGCATATTATTCCTTTCATAGGCGTGTTATTATACGTTAGACACTCCCCGGTTACCCTTGTGTATGGTGATTTCAGTTATGCAGAGATAGGTATCTCTTTTAATTAGATGACCTTTACCTCTCTCAAAAAAGGGAATTTAAGGGTAATCCCTCTTCCCTCTGAGTACAGCCTCAGGCTACAGCCTTAGCGGGTCGGCCTCGAATCTTTAATTCAGGCATGACTTTCCTACGGAGTTTTCTGCCCTTACTCTGTAACAGGAGATGCAGGTTTTTTGGGTTTTGACCAGAATCTCAGAGTACTTAGTCTGTGGTCGGTAGCTACCTGGCAAGATGATTTGAATTTTTTTGCTACGTTAGGCTACTGACATAGGAGGCTAGACCTCCCTAGGCCACTCCTGAAGGGTCTGTACGATATGACCCTTCTTCCTGTGAGCTAGCAGACTAGTCCTGTGTTAGCACCCCCTAGGCTGAGGAATAGACTTCTTCTAATGCTTAGGGGACACTGGTACTGCAACCCCTTTTCCTTTCTTTTAGAGGTGGTGGCGAGGGTGCTACCAACCTCTTATTTGTATTAATCTAACCCTAGGCTAAGGAATAGAATTCTTTAGCAACCTGGGATAGTTCTAATACAGGAACGGAGTTGTTAGGTGGGGCAAGACAGGCTAAGGCCGGCTCCTACGGTACCTTTCACAGGACCCTCTTTTCACTTCCCTTCTATCCCTTTATGTTGGCGAATCCCGGCAACCTTACTGTTGCCGGTGGGTTGCCGGGATCGAAGACTCCCCCTCTTACAGTTAATAGCTGCCAGCCAGCAGTCTTAACATCTGTCGGCCGGCAGTAATGACAGCTGTGAGGTGCCAGCCAATTTAGTTGTCGGCCGGCAGAAAAGACTACTCCCAGCAGTCATGGCTGCTGCCGGCCGGCAGTCATGGCCACTGCCGGCCGGCAGTCATGGTGACTGCTGGCAGGCAACCAGGGCAGCTGCTGGCCATGTTGGCTGTAAGTGGGAAGTCCCTTCTGTTTACAAAGGTTCTTCAGTTCTTTCTTGAACTGCTAGCAACAGTGGCTACTGCCGGGGTGCTGCCTACCAGGCCGGCACAGAATGGTGCCTGCTCAACCGGCAGCACGCCGACTGTACTGATACTGCCGGCCAGCACTGCCGGCCGGCAGTACTGGCCAGCGGTGCCGGCCGGCAAGGTTTAGACAGATCCTTGCCGGGGACAGTACTGTAGCTGGATGGAAGCTTGAATTTTATATTCTCCGCTTCCATTTGAACCTTCATTCTGGAGAAGGTAGTAATAGTAGACTTTTACTGTATATATATATATATATATATATATATATATATATATATATATATATATATATATATATATATATATATATATATATATATATATGCAGTATTAGGTAGCCAGTTCTCCATGATATCTCTCTTTCTTTTAGCTAGCAGGCTAGATGTGCTAGCATTAGCTAGCTATGCCGACGATATGCTGGCTGCACTACAGTATATGTTTATACAGGTAGTTATTATTTCTGCAGTATAGGATATACTGCAAATAGAAAGCTTCTGTATATTTTATGCTATTAGTGTTTTTCCAATATATTTGAAAATCCTACCCAAATATTTGTGGATCCCAATCTCATATTGAAAGAATTTAATTCTTTAATATCCTGATTAGAAATCAGTCTTCAGATTACCCTGCAATATTAAAATTTTAAGGACTAGAGATTACACTCCTAACCCTTAAAGGGCAGAGCCCTTATCCTCGAGTGTCCATGATTAGGAAACTCTATGTTTTAATTTTGTGAGTGGGGTCACAGCAAATAAGTTGGGTGGGATATATACAAATATATGTCTTTCCTTTCCCCAGTCCAGTTGGCATCATGCCAGTTGGACCGTACAGTCAGTTGCTTACCAGAAAGGCAACACATTGGCTGGATCATACTATATATAATTATACAGTAGCCAGTATATTGCAATATAGTGCATACTGCAAATAGAAAACTACAGTATGATTATACAGTAACTATTTCTAGCATATCTTGGGTATCCTCATGTGAGCTTATGCTGCAGCCGCTCTTACATTGAAGGAATAGTGTTTCTTCGTTAAGCTGATTGAGAAATCAGTCTTCCATACCAAACAGTATTTAGTATGAAAGGAACAGTGAAGTATACACTTCCCTATCCCTAGAGGTTAGAAAACCCCCTTTTTCAGTTGGAATTCCTTCGAAAAGGAAATTCCTATCATTTAATACTGAGGGAAGGTACCAGCATTTGCTTGCAAGGGATACACAAGTATATGTCTCCCTTTATAGCTTGCTATCCTAAGCTATTCTGTTAAGATATGACCTTTGATATGTTGGTTATCAGTGAGATAATCAATCGTATACTCATTTTGTTTTCCTTTCTTTACAGGAGGAACGCCAGATGTCATGTGTTGCAGTCTTCTGCAAAACTAAGAGTAAGTGTTTTTACGGACATAATGCATGCAGGTTTCATGCCCCCTGCAATATTATTTCCGAACACCTGTAGTATTGGAACCCGCAGGCCTGCAAAGTATGCCGGGCCCTATTGTCCGAAGGTTTCAAGAATCCCAAGTTGGTGGAGACTAGGGATGCAGCTCGTTTCAAACTACGCAACTGGGTGAGAGGCTTTCAGAAAATCTCTCCGGGACCTTACCTGCCTAATGACAAGATGCGTAGTTTACTATTTCAAACAGCGAGTAAGGAAATAGTGATACCCCAGACACGAAGTACATTTCCCGATGGCCAGATAACCTTCGGGAAGGAGGGCAAAAAGCGCCCACGGGAAGAAGGGGAGAATGTCGGGTTGGAATTGTCTCCGTCCCAACAGGCTCATGAGCCAACGACATCGATATTTCCGCCTTCTATCCCTCTTTTAGATGGAATGAACCAGTTATGGGCCCAAGTCAAGAATCTAGTAGAAAATCTGTGCAAACAGAGCACAAAGCAGGAAGCGAAATGCAAGGTAGAGCTTGGTAAAGCTCCACTTGTCGCTCCTAAAGGGTCGTACAAAAGACTCGTAGATCAAGACCTTCTGACATGCTCCACAACCAATACCTGGAGGTTTGCGGAGCTAATAAACGGCAAACTCTACATCTCGGAGAAGATGGGTGCTGTTCCTTTGGACAAAATCCAGTTCTGGCCAAGCTTTGACGCTTTCCCGAACTGTTTCATTAGACTGAACCAACATGAGAAAAAGGAACGGAATCAAAGGAGGTTATGATTCTCAACAATGATAAAGCACAGGCTATCCTATCAAGCAGCAGGTATCCACACCGGGTAACAAGCACTCTTCCTTTCTTGCTCCAGTTTCAATTTCATTCCCCTATACGGAGAAGGCTTTCAAATATGTCACTGAGCCAATAGAGACAGGTAAACCGTGTCCTACACTCAAGGAGTGCGAGCCTCTGTCACTAGCATTTCCCAGACAGGAGAAGAACTGGAAGGAGGCCCATTTCACCTTTTCAGTAGGAAGACTTGAGGCGGATGTCGCCACTCGACAATTTAAGGAAAACCTTCCAAAATTATATGAGTTTCTCTTACAGGAGGAACAAGAAACAAAGGAGAGACTTGCAGCCTCCTTATCTCTACAGAACTACATAGAGTTCTGTTCGACTCATCCAGATACCTCAGACATGCTTAAGGTCTTAGCCAAAATACATATGGCTACTTTGGTAAAAGACCTTTATGTCTTTATAAAGGCTAGAAGAACATGTAGGGAGTTTGTGTTAGCTAACGCAACAGCGAAACACGATACAAGAAAGCTAATATCTTCCAACATCTGGGGTAAAGACCTCTTTCCAGACGAGGTAGTCAAGGAAGTGATTAAGAACACCTCCACGGAGAAAGTAGGACTTCTCCAAAAGTGGGGCATCCTTTCAAAAAGAGAATCCTCTAAGGTTGTGGGTCCCCAACCTAAAAGGAAGATGGAGAGGTCTGGACATCCATTTCGAGCGGTTCAACAACGATCCACAGTTGTAGTAACCGAGATGTCACAGACAGATGGTCGAAAAGAGATTCCTACTGATCAGTCGAAGCATAGAAATGCTTCTAGTAGGAGGGAGATTCCTTTAGGATCACTGGACCTTCGATCCTTGGGTCCATGGCCTAATCAAGATAGGACTAAGATGAGAGGTGGAGATATCTCTACCACCTTTTCCTCTACTCCTCCGATTATCCAAAACCCTCCTGGAGGAGTTTACCAGAGAGTTCTAGAGCATACAGGTGGTAAGCAAACTTTAGTCCACCGAATTAAAGGGAAGGCCGTTGTGTGTTTACGAGAAGGACTCAAAAAAATTCAGAGTCATTCAGGACTTATCGCCACTCAACAAGTCCAAATAAAACAACGAGTCCAGAAGGTTTTCCTCCTGAACATAAGGACCCAGCTGCAAAAAAGGGTGTCTATAGTCTTACCAGACCTGAAACTCGTCTATCGGCAGCTTCCAGTCAATCACCCTTTCCCCTCCTATGTAGGATTCAGGTTACACAAAGTAACGCACTTCCTAGAAAATATACTCGTCAGACTAGACAGAGTCCTAGACTGCCTTCATAAAATTGGCAGACACAGTCATGCAATATTTAAGCGTAAGAAAGGTTCAGGCAACAATGTTCCTGGACAAGAGGCTGGGGTGGGCAGCACCCAAGGTGGCTGGTCTATGAACATCCAAAGAAATGATCCGGTCCCCGGAACATCGTGGATGAAAGATAAATTTCAGATTCCCAAAACGAGAACAGGGAGGAATCCTGTTCACAATAAAGGCAGGCCCTGTGCTAAGAGCACGACTGCAAGATACGCTGGGAGCCTGGAGAAAACAAGCATCAAACGCTCGAAGAGGCCTAAAAAGACCGATAGCGGTCCTTCCTTAATCGCTTCCCTAACAAAGGTTAAAGCCCGAAAATCCCAAGAATATGTTGGTCCAGTCATGAGTAGGGAAACTCTCTCCAAGCAGATCAGATCGTATTCAGCTGATCTGGGACTCCGAAGCGATAACGAGACGCTGCAATCGACGATGCTAAGAAACATCTCATACAGTTTAAGTGTAGTTAGCCATCCCTTACCTAAAGGGATGGCACCTGTCAGCAGTTCATGTACAACCAATCCGCAATGTGACAGTGGATGCTCTACTCAGGCTAACGCCGATAGAGTTAGAATGGTCCACGGACGCAGACCTATTCTCTCCCAGATGGGAACAAGTCCCCGAACTGCAATCCAACCTCTTCATTACGAGCACTGTCAAGGAACTACCTTGATATGTAGCCCTATACGAGGATCCTCTAATTTAAATGATAAACATCATGTCTCTGAAATGGAAGGGATAGACTTAGGATTTCCAGTTCATCCCGTCCAATTACCTGCTGAGAGTCCTCAACATGCTGAGATCCTTCCACGCGGGAGTAGCTCTGTTGGCTCCCAGGTACCCCAAGAACAATCTATCCTCTTCGAGGAAGGAATAGAGGCAAAGGCTGTCCTTTATCCTGAACTCGGGACAACTCCAGAAGGTTCAGAGATTGATTGCCTTCGATTTATTACAGAGAACCCAAACCCTTCATTGCATGATTTTCTTGCCCTAGCGGTTAAGAAAAGATTTGGGATCTCAAAAGGCAATATAGAATTCTTAGAGGAATACAAGTCTAAGTCAACTAGAAGACAATATGAGTCATCATGGAAAAAGTGGGTTGCTTTCGTAAAAGTAGAAGGACCGAGAGAGATTTCAATGAACTTCTACATGTCCTTCTTTATCCATCTTCATAACCAGGGTTTGGCGGCCAACACGATAACTATGTGCAAGTCAGCCTTGACTAGACCTCTTCTATATGCCTTTCAAGTAGACTTGGCGAATGAGATCTTTAACCCTGGATAGGTACGGTGGGTCGTTTGCGACCCCGAGCGTCAAAAAAAAACAGGTTTTTCTCACGTGACTCACCCCTGTGACTGAATTTGTGGGTGATCGACCTGCAGGAGGTGTCTCCCCTACACGCTCTAGTAGTGTCCGGATGTGCATTGCTGTAGCTGTACTCCTTCCCCGATTTCTGAGACGCATCGGGGTCGTTCGCGTCCGAGTTTACCCTTCTGAGGTAGTTTGCATAATTATCAAAGTTATTACGTATTATGAAATTGTCGTAGAATGGTGCAACTTGTATAGGTTATTGGTTGTGGAAAGTCTTGGTGGATTGTTTGGCTACAATGTGCATGTTTTTTTTTTTAGTTAAAATGTCGTTCATCACCACGAGGACCATTTTACCGCGAGTGCCCCTTTTTCATTTTTTTTCATTTTTTTGCCAAGTCATTTTTCCGTAAGATATTGCCAAATAGTGTCGTAAAACTTTTGCTTGTTTAGTGTTGGAAAGTGTGTCTAGATGATCTGGCTACCCATGCATGACTTTGTTTTTGTCAGATACGACGTAGTTATTTGTATATTGGGTATTTAACTGCGGTTACCAATTTCTGTTTTTTTTCAATATTTGTAAAAATTACTACGTAGTAAGGAATTGCCGTATATTATTCATTTTTTTTTCATGTTTATGTGTTAGAAAGTGTGCCTTGATGGTTGGGCTAACACGTGCATGTCTTTTTTTTTATCTGAGATGTCGTATATTAGAATATCGGGCATTTTACCGCGAGTGTCCCTTTTTAATTTTTTTTAATTTTTTTGCCAAGTCATTTTTCCGTAAGATATTGCGAAATAGTGTCGTAAAACTTTTGCTTTTTTAATGTTGGAAAGTGTGTCTAGATGATCTGGCTACCCATGCGTGATTTTGTTTTTGTCAGATACGACGTAGTTATTGGTATATTGGGTATTTAACTGCGGTTGCCAATTTCTGTTTTTTTTTCAATATTTGTAAAAAGTTACTACGTAGTAAGGAATTGCCGTATATTATTGATTTTTTTTTTCATGTTTATGTGTTAGAAAGTGTGCCTTGATGGTTGGGCTAACACGTGCATGTCTTTTTTTTTATCTGAGATGCCGTATATTAGAATGTTGGGCATTTTTCCGCGAGTGCCCCTTCTTATTTGTTTTGCATTTTTTTGCTTAGTCATGTTACCGTAAGGAATTGGCAAGTAGTGTCGCAAAACTTATATTTTTATAGTGTTGGAAAGTGTTTCTAGATGATCTGGCTACCCAT
Organism: Palaemon carinicauda; assembly: GCF_036898095.1. Lineage (NCBI taxonomy): Eukaryota > Metazoa > Arthropoda > Malacostraca > Decapoda > Palaemonidae > Palaemon > Palaemon carinicauda. Next base: position 90,228,940 of record NC_090740.1, read on the forward strand.
GCCTATTTTTTTTTTTAGCCAGATATGGCGTATATATAAGTATGTGTTCGATTTTCCTGTGATTGCCATTTTTTCGTTTTTTCCCATTTCTTTCAAAATTACTACGTACTAAGGAACTATCACAGAGTAATATTTCATTTATATGTTTATTTGTCGGAAAATATGCCTTGATGGTTTGCCTAGCACGTGGCTGAAATTTTTTTTTTCTGAAATGCCGTATATTAGAATGGCCATTTTTCCACGAGTGCCCCTTTTTATTTGTTTTGCATTTTTTTGCTTAGTCATGTTACCGTAAGGAATTGGCAAGTAGTGTCGCAAAACTTATATTTTTATAGTGTTGGAAAGTGTTTCTAGATGATCTGGCTACCCATGCCTATCTTTTTTTTAGCCAGATATGGCGTATATATAGGTATGTGTTCGATTTTCTGGTGATTGCCATTTTTTCGTTTTTTCCCAATTCTTTCAAAATTACTACGTACTAAGGAACTATCACAGAGTAATGATTCCTCTAGATGTTTATTTGTCGGAAAATTTTGTTTACTTTTTTTTTGATTGAATATCATCAAATTTTTTTAGCTAAAATATTGTTTTACATTTTTTTTTTTCGATTTTATTTCCCTTCCAAAAAAATTTTTTGGGTCAGAATTTTAATTTTATAGTCGTAAAATAATCGACAATTATCCAGCAACCCACCATACAATTTTTATGCATATCCAATAATAATTAGATTAGTAAATAACACCTTGGAATTGACATACCCTTCCTACATTTCAAGTGGCAGATTAGGGAGTCTGAGTCAGTGTGGTTGGCGGCCATTTTGTGGACATATCCGAAGCGTAAGCTGCCCTATCTATATATATTCTTGTTCCCTATAGAATTTGTGATATTTTGGTATATTTTTACCTGCATAAATATCATATTATATATTAAATATATGTATTTTTTTACGAAATTTCCAAGTACTCAAAAAATTACCTTTAGATATGGCCCCTGATATAAATGTAATTTACAAAATAATGAAGATTTTTTTACATATTTCTATTTTAGGATAACATATGTTTATTCCCTAAAAAAATTAGCCACTTCCTATTTCATTTGGGTACCCAAAAAAATTCATGAAATTTGGACAATTTTTTTTGGCCAAAAAAAGTTACCCTTTTTTTCTCATTTCAGATCTTCACCTCCATGGGTCTGACTTCATCCAAAATACATCAAGATGTGTCCTAAACATTCAAGAATCAATTCCTAAAAGGATTTGTGTATATATGTATAAACTTTTTTTTTATGAATTTTTATGTCAGGTCTTTTTTTTTTCTACTTAATTTTTTAAAATATTTTATAATAAATAGTTTTTCTGCAGATGAGTAGTATTTATCTTAACAGTTGTTTTAAGCATTCATTGAAGTTTTTTTTGGCAAAAGAAAAAAGGAGGTTACTGCAAAAACTGATTTTTCAAGAATTTTTTTTGGCGTCGGGGTCGTTCGCGTCCGAGTATACCCTTAAAGGGGTGTCCGAGGACCGTACCTATCCAGGGTTAATAAGATCCCGAAGGCATGTGCGAGGCTTAGGCCTGCTGCACCACCAAAGCCCATCTCTTGGTCTTTGGACAAGGTCCTACATTATGCCTCATCCTTGAACAATGAAGATTGTTCGCTTAAGGATCTAACCCATATGGTTATTTTTCTGTTCGCTATAGCCTCTGGGGCTAGAGTTAGTGAAATAGTGGCCCTTTCTAGGGATGAGGGTCACATTCAGTTCTCAGAAACAGGAGAACTGAATCTCTTCCCTGATCCATCCTTTCTCGATAAGAATGAGCTACCCACTAAAAGGTGGGGTCCCTGGAGAATCTGCCCTCTGAAGGAAGATGTCTCTCTATGTCCGGTAGAGTGTCTAAAGGTCTATCTTCATAGAACTTCAGACTACAGGGGAGGACAGCTCTTTAAAGGAGAACCTCTGGATCAAACTTATCCCTAAAACAACTGAGGGCGAAGCTCACCTACTTTATTAGTAGAGCGGATCCTGACAGTACTCCCGCAGGTCATGATCCGAGAAAGATTGCTTCATCACTGAACTTCTTTCAGTATATGGACTTTGAGCGTCTTTGTTCATACACTGGATGGAAATCATCCAGAGTGTTTTACAAACACTATTCGAAACAGGTACATGAACTGAAATACTATGTAGTGGCGGCAGGTAGTGTATTAAAACCGGCCCCCTAATTACTGTTATAGACAGTCAATGGTTTGGACTTCAAATGTCCTCGCACATATACTGGGTGAGAATCATCAACAGTGTTCTACAAACACTATGCTAAGCAAGTCCATGATCTGAAGCAGTATGTGGTAACGTCGGGTAGAGTACTTAACCCGTTGTCTAATTCTACAATGAACAACTAATTGACTGGGACTGTCAATTAAAGGGAGAAGAGGTCATCCCTCTTAGGGTGTGACCACCTTTGATCAAGTGTTACCATGGTGACACTAGCTCTGTTCAAATTCCAGGTGTGGAATTATACAGATAGCACTAGTGCCGGTGTACGTAGTACACAGTGCCAATAAAAGTAACCAGTACAGGAATTATGAAGAGAATTTGTTTTATAATTTTCTTCAATCGGAGAGTGGCACTTATCATTTCTTGTTTTCCAAGAAAGAAAGATAATCTCTGTACAGGTTACATGTATAGTTCCGCTATCATGCTACATTCGTTTTACTTAGTAATAAACGTCTATAGAATGTAATTGCGTCCTAACTCGCCTGACAATTGCATGATTATAGTCCAGAGTATGTACTTTTATATATTTGTATGCTCACAAACAATGGATTTAAGAAACACTGTTAAGTATTTGGTAATTTTCACAAACTACGAGACGGTTTGTTCATCTGGTGTATTCTTATGTTTGTCAATACAATATATGCTTACCATGAGACCCCCCTTTCTACCGTCTAGAATGACTCTTCCCTGTAGGGGGCAGGAAGCACTAACATCGGAGATGATTAGTGATAATGATGGATAATGGTAACGTCATTTGTCTCGATTGATCCAAATGATCATAGAATGGTTGTCCCAAGGCTAAGGCACTGATGAAAATCCACAGATACATTAATGCTCTGGTATACTTCCATCAGGACGACATGGCTTGAGCCAAAAAAATTGATTTTGAGCGAAGCGAAATATCTATTTTTGGGTGAGATCGCCATGTCGTCCTGATGGACCCACTCTCTTTCTTAAAAGAAAAGATATTCACAGTTCCCTCCCTGACATACTGTATCTGTAGCACCACGCTCAATGCTACAAGGAATATCCGCCATCCTGGGATTGGCGCTGGGGTGGTGGTCAATAGTAGTACGGGAACGGGGGTAACCTTTTTACGGCCCCCCTTCTATTCTTTTGCCATGTCCCCCTCGAAGCGTTAACGCTATTTAGGGTGGAGATTGCTATGTGACGTGTCAAGAATGCGTCCTCTGATATTATGCGATATCCTTGAGAAAATTTTAAGGATATTCGCTCCAAGAGTTAGAATTCTGGAACCTGAAGGTAAATTCTCTGGGAATATTACTGAAGTATATAATATATCCTTTTGAAGCTACCTTAGGAACTTCCATCAGGACGACATGGCGATCTCACCCAAAAATAGATTTTTCGCTTCGCTTAAAATCCGTTATATATATATATATATATATATATAGTAAGGGACATATGTCAACATTCATCATAATCTAAGCAGTAAACATATCTTAGGTAATAGGTAAGGTCTATAAAGATGTTGGTAAACTACAAAACTAGCGCTACTAAATACACATTCACCCAATTATCCAACAATTACAAAAACAAACCTAATTTCGAACAATGGTAAACCATTTAGATGTTAAGAGATCATAAAAAAATAGAAAAAAAATAACATTAAACATCTATACCTCTGTAAGCATCAATGTCCACTAAAATATCTTAATAGAAAGAGGTTGAAAGCCAAAACTAGGTAGATTAGTGTCAGCTAAACAGAAATGGAGACGATCGAGTTTCTCATTGCTCTGCTACTCTCAAACACATTACCCTGAAAGGGTTGCCTATTCCTTTGAGCTGCAAATGGCAGACCACTCTAGATTAAGAAATGATGAACAAGTCTGCATCAAAGAGGGAAGAGGAAAGGAAAGCTATCGTTTGAATGCCGTTGTTGTACCAGGAAAAGTTTTCAAATTGCATTACTTTTTAGCTAAAGCATAAATTTTCGGATGATAAGTTTCTTAATTTCCATATAATCCCATCCATGAACCGTATTAGAAAAGGTATGCCCGTGTTTAGGTATTTCAACACAAGGAAAAGGAACACACCTGTCAATTATGTTGACCAAATTATAATTTAAGATAACACCAGACCCAATTCCTACAATTGTGGCCAATTCAAATGCAGATCACTAAAAATATCCTTAGGTCATGTTTGAGAATTTTGTATATACGTTACCAGATTATAAATATTACATAATGAACAGAAAAGAAAACAAAATAAAAAAAACACGAGAGAGAGAGAGAGAGAGAGAGAGAGAGAGAGAGAGAGAGAGCATTGTTAAGCTACAACACAAAAATTCAAAGAAATTTTTCTCTTATTAATATGCATTTGCAAGGATATTGAGTCAGTGATGAAAGTCAAATTCTCCCAATAAGGTTTGAAATCAGACTCCAGCAAGATGTTTGGATTATTTCACAAAGTTGCTCACTTAATAACATGCTAATATTATCGACGCTTGGAAATATTCCTCCTTTAGATATTGTTACCATAAGTAAAGATTCAATGTGATATGTGTTTGATATTTACCAGTTGTTATATATATATATATATATATATACACACATATTTATATATATATATTTATATGTATATATATATATATATATATATATGAATATATATATATGAATATATATATATATATATATATAAATATATATATAAATATATAAATATATATATATATATATATATATATATTTATATATATACATATATATATATGCATATATTATGTATATATATATATATATATATGTAAATATATATAATATATATATATATATGTATATATGTATATATGTGTGTATATATTATATATAGATATATTATATATAAATATATATATATATATATATATACATATATATATATGAATATATGAATATATATATATATATATATATATATATTTATATATATATATATATATATATGTATATATATATATATATATATGGGCATATATATATATATATATGTGTGTGTGTATATATATATATATATATATACATATATATATATATGTATATATATACATATATATACACACACTTATATATATATATATATATATATAGAGAGAGAGAGAGAGAGAGAGAGAGAGAGAGAGAGAGATAACATAGGTTTATAATAGAAATATAAAAGAATCGCGTAGGTGTTCCTCCTTGGCGCTCCTACAATATTAAAATATGAAGCAAATGGTACTAGTTTAAATGCATTCATATTTATTTGTTGAACCTCACTTATTTAAAAATGTAAAAAATGGGCTTAGTATACACTAACATGTAAATAAGTGTCCTTTCCCTTAACATTATACATATGACGTTAATTTTTTCTGATATTTATTTCATAGATAACACTTTCTTTTCCATGATAGCACCTTCAAGATATCAATATATATTAGATTTACCGGTATGCAGTGTATTTTATATCATAATGTACTGATATAGAAAAAAAACCTCTTCAAGTTTTGAATTGGATAAAGCTTTGAACAATAAGTAAATATTAAAAAGATTAGAGACTTTTTACTAACTCAGTTCCAGAGAAGCTTCCTCTTTCACTTCCTCATTCCTATGTTACCCAATGCCCATTGTCTACAAAAAAGCTTTAGAGATCCTTCTATCCTGATAATAGAAACACTAAAAGGCATCAAGGAATCTAAGCACCATCGAATTTACTCTTTTTGTCGAAATTCTAATGGTAATTTTGCTATTGCAAATATCAAAGTAATAGATAATTTTATTTTACCATAATAATTTCAACGTAAGGTAAAGATCTCTGAACTCTTTTTTATTCATTAATTTATTATTGATCTCATTAATAATAAGTGGAGTGAAATTATTGGCCATAACATTCTATGTTTAGTTATAAAAGTAGACCGGGTAACAATCAATACTTGGAGTCGATATTCATTAACAATCTGAATGAATTTGATAGTATGCATACCATCAGTTTTTTTAGGCAGAGAGAGAGAGAGAGAGAGAGAGAGAGAGAGAGAGAGAGAGAGAGATTTTGTAAGTGGTTAAGCATAACATGAGTTTTCCATTACCTAGTATGGATGAATAAATTGTAAGTTATGTGAATTAAAGAATATATTTTTCTGCTACTAACAACTAACATAAATACGACATTGGAATCTATTTATAATAATGATTGAGCAAATAATATCAAGGCGAATAGAATCCTTCCTAATATGGTAGATATATCTAGTTATATTCCTCATTGGGCGTGGATTAGAGTAATGAAATCCTGAGATTTCATATTATTTAAACATTCCTCGAGTACATATCTCTGTTATATAATAGATTTATAAAAAAAAAAAAAAAGTCCCTAACATCGTTAGCCACTTTCCCGATCCAATCCCCTAGTACGGTGACTTATATTTAGCAGACTTTTCATCTTTGTTTGGAACAACAGTGGCAGCTTTCAAAGCTCTCCCCTCTCGCCCGCCATTCAAACGACCAACTCTCCCAGTCTTTACTATTTCCATGTCTCGGTTTTCAAGTTGCTCTTAGCATTCCTTTCACACGGCGTTGCTCATCTGAGTTTGAGAGTGAAAAGGAAATGAACCATAATCTAGAGTCAATATTTTTTCTTCATTTCATTCTAGGTATATTATTTATTTCCGACAACATTAAGCATGATGCCTGAGGGAAACCTTCGAATATATATTTTCGAAAGGATTAACTGTAGATTTCTCATGTTTGCTAGGCCTTTCGCTGGCATAAACTTAGAATCAAACAATCCTCTCATCTACAAATGGGTATCTACTACAGCAAAGAGAATAGAGAGTGTAGAACATGCATCATTCATTACAAAGACTGAAGGAGAAATAGGATACACACACACACACAAACACACATATACCCACGCACACAAACACATACACACACACGACACACACACACACACACACATATATATATATATATATATATAAATATTCATATATATATATATATATATATATAAAATATATATATATATATATATATATATATCAAAATGTATCATTAAATACACACACATATATATATATATATATATATTTATATATATATATATATATATATATAATTTATATATCATAGGGTATTAGAAAAAATCAAAATCTAAATAATAAAACAAGGTCCAGAAAGGATCCCGTCTGAAAAATTACTGTTGGATACCCTTATCCAAGAGAAACCTTTTAAGAATCGACACCAGATTAAATTTAAACTCCCCAACGTAATGATCTTTATTGTTTTGGTTGCACGTCTGCTCTAGTCAATCCCTAATTTCCTTTCACAGAGGAAAAAAAAAGTAAATTCTTTTTTTTATAGTCGTATATCTATATATGGTAAACAATGAGATACACCCTAATATACGTTTCGAACATTGGCCTTCGTTAGTTTTCACAGCAATAATTTCCTTTCTTTTTAACGCTATTTGTTATTTGGAAAAGAGTCACCGAATAGATTATATGTAATTTTTATGTAAATATTTTTATACTTAATAGGAATGGTTTAGAGATAAAATCGTGACCAATAAACTGAATTATACTCTACACTATTATAACATATCAATTAACATAAAACTATCAGCTACGATGATATTGCTGTTATCATTATTACTGGCTAAGCTGCATCCTTAGTTGGAAAGCAGAATGCAAATAAGTTCAAGGACTCCAAGGAAAATAGCTCATTGAGAGAAGATAAATATGGGAATAAATAAAATACCAGATAAGTAATGAATAATAAGAATGAAATCTATGGAACCAGTAAAACATTAAAACAGACATTTCATATATAAACTATGACCAATTTAAGAAAAATGGTGGAAGAGGAAAAAAAGATAAAATATTGTACTCCAGTGTACCCTCAAACAAGACAACACTACTTCAAGACAGTGGACAATCCTTGTACAGAAGCTATGGTGCTACCCAGGACTACACATTTTTTTTTTTCAATTTTTCAATGGCCATCTTCTAAAAGCGACGCTTACCATGGATAGAGATGTTTCTAACCTTACCAGTAGAAACTGAAGAATTATAGTGAGGTATTTAACCCTTGAATGAAGAAGAATCGTATGATAATCTCATTGTTTTCAGGTGTATTAGGACCGAGGAGAATGTGGAAAAAATAGAGCCGACTATTTGGTGTATGAGTATGCAAAGAAAAAAAGGGCCGTAACTAGAGGAATGGATATAATGTAGTACAGTCTCGCCAGGGTAAACACTCTTGTAGTAGTATTATGGTATGCAATTTAAAGCGTATACTGTAATACCAATATTTCTTTTAATATATATTTATGGACATAGCTATGTCAAATATGTTTATTATCCTTTATTTACATAAAGGGAAAGAGTGTCTTTCGGCACTACATGTGACATGCAATAAAAAAATATAACACATTAATAGATAGCTTCTTATGCTATGTCAAGAAGATGTGATAGTTTACAAAGTCAACTGGCACTGTTATGAGGTCTTTAAAACGCGGAATAGGAATGGCCAAGTTCTACATGTGCTTCAATACGTAACAATTGCAAACAGATCTTTTGAATGTATGAAACTTTGAAGGAAAATTAGGATAACCGGCGTTATTTATAGGAATTTATGATTATTCGGATTGTATAAAGTATCAGAGAAATGATAATTTGAACAATTATACGAACGAAACTTTAACCTTCATGTTTTCTTTCACGTATATTTTCAGATTTTTATGTTGTGTCTTTGTATTTTAGTGTTTATATAGGTGTCAGTGTGTGTGTGTGTGTGTGTGTTCGAGTGTGTGTGTTTTTGAAAATGAAAAAAAAACTATATTTACATCATGTTCTATAGACAAATACATATATATATATATATATATATATTTATATATATATATATATATATATATACATACATATATATATATATATATATATACACACTATTTTAGGTTACTAAGATTTCCATATATTTCCTTGACCAGTTACTGTCATAATTAGAAAAGTTTGTAAAACAAATGATAGGAAAGTTTACATGCAGTACAAACGAAAAATTTGTGTCTGCAGAGATACACAAAGTTAAACAGGGGAGAAGGGAAGGCCCATAAAATAAACAAGGATTTTAGTTCACGGATTCTACCTCACATTTAAAGGGGCTACCTCCTACACATGTCTCCGTATCACAGTTAATTTATTTTCAATTGAATTTTTTTTACCATTCCTTGGCATTTTATATTGCGGAGTTCATGTAAAACATAAGTAAAATGCTATTGAATAGGGTTCAATAGTCTCACAATATATAAAGGGATTTGAATAGAAGCAAGCTTCACAATTTAGCCCTTATGGGAATAATGATAACGACCAAGAAGAACCGATGGCAATCCCTTTGTAAGATTGAAACCTTCAATTTTCTCGAAGAGAAGGGAAGCTTGTGAGATATGAGATGATATTACGGGAAGTATTATAGAACAATATATATATATATATATATATATATGTATATATATATATATATATATGTATATATATATATATATATATATATATATTTAAATATCCGAAGATTAATTGTAGGATTTTCCATTACAAAGAATATTAGTTTTCATTCAATATTATTAGCTAAGTAATTCTAAGATATTTTTGCACTATACATTTCAATCATCATAACCTTTATATTGAAGTTTATTCTGTTGCTCAGTGAATGTAGTTTTCAGGAGCAATCGCGTGAAAAACCTAATACAAAACATGCGCCGGCACCCAATATCAAATTGTAAAAACATGAACTAAGTTTTTGTATTATCCTAAAACCTGACTGGGGTTCTGATTGTTAGGAGATATGTTGTCTTCGATTATTAGATAAAACTAAGACATTTTATACAAAGTATAATGGTGAAGAAACAAAGAAAGGTGCCCAACAACCTTATATACTTAATTATGTAACAGTCAAGCGATTATATAGGGTGGGAAGCAGAACTAGTTTAAATATTGGAAAAGAGGGAGGAAAATTAACTTCAAGAAGGAAAATAAAAAAAAACTACTGTAATAAGAGAAAATTTTGACGAGTTTAGTTTAGCCGAAAAAAAAACGGTATCCCCAGCTATATGATGAAATAGAAGCAACTAAACAAGGAATGAACTCTAATTTAGCAAAATTTTCTATTGTTATTTGCACATAGATGCTAGAGTTCCTAAACAAGATCAAGGAAAACTATTAGAAAAGACTAAATACCTAATAAACAAAAGATTGTAAATTAGGGTAAAATCCAAGAGAGATGGAGTAGAATTAAGGGAGTTATCTAATTGTATAAACAAACTAAAAGCCCAAGATATTTGTGAACTCAATCAGACCAGAAAGTAAGGCAATTATATTGATGAACAATAGAGAAGGAGAAATAAAAATTGCAGATTTCTACACAATATTATACAATACTGTTAGAAGAAGTAAATTTCCCCAAAAATTAATTATAAACCTGGGCTGGTGCAAAATATAACAGTAAGAGAAGGGAAGAAGCAATAAATGTCATGGAAAGGAGGCAAACCAGCAAGACATGAGGCCATCATTATAGGTATGAAACTCGCTGAGCTCCAAGCCAAAATTCTGTAAGAATACACTATACCTAGAGCTTGGAAAAACTATCATTAAATTAATTCATAAAAAAATGGGTGACAAAAGACTTGAAAAATTAACATCCCATAAGTATACTCACTGTAATATATAAAACATTTACAAAGATCATACGAAGCCGAATAAAAAGACAGCTACAATTTAATCAATCAAATGAGCAGGCAGGCTTTAGAAGGTGGTATTCAATAAGTGACCATATCCATGTAATTAACCAGCTAATGTAAAATAACCAGAGAGTATATCTAAACACTAAATATGGCATTTATATAATTACTTAAAACCTTCTAATTCTGTCAAAAGCTTAGCAGTAATGAGAACCGTTTAAACGCATCTAATAGATGAACGTTACGTAAAAGCACTTGAAGATATTTATACAGGAAATATAGCAATCAAAAAATACACAAAAACACACACCCCACACTCATATATATATATATATATACACACACACACCACATATATATATATATATATGTATATATATATACATATATATATATATATATATATTTATATATATATGTATATATATATACATATATATATATATATATATATGTATGTACATATACATATATATGTATATATATATATTTATATTATATAATATATTTGTATATATATCTGTTATTTTACGCAAGTTAGCAAGAAGAGGAGCTTTTAGCACTTGTTGGAGAATTGGTACTGTTACTCCTCTATGTAAATGTGTTGTGTGGTAGCTCAAGTCCCACTGATTACCGCCCAATTTCATAACTCCCATATTATCTAAAGTTTTTGAACGTCTTCTGGCAAAACGTCTTATAGGTTTGCTGAAGGTAATCAACTATTCCCTAGTTTGCAATTTGGTTTTCGGAAAGGCCTTGGAGCATGTGATGCCCTTCTTACAATCTCCAATGCAGTACAGAAATCCCTTGATTGTGGTCGGGAAGTTCGTATGATTGGCCTTGATTTTAGTGCTGCCTTTGACCGTGTTAATCATGAGGCCCTTGTTTTCTAACTGAAACAGTTGGGAGTGGGTGGGTCGTTTCTTAGCATTATTATTGATTTTTTAAGTAGTAGATCTCAAAGAGTTGTTGTTGATGGGCACCATAGTGAGTATAGGAATGTGATATCCGGTGTTCCACAGGGTAGTGTTCTTGGCCCATTACTTTTCATACTATATACACATGACATGTGGTTTGGCCTAGAAAATAAGCTTGTTGCATATGCAGATGATGCTACTCTCTTGCATCAATTCCATCCCCTGAATGTAGATCTGGGGTTGGTGAATCCCTTAATAGAGATTTAGCTAAAGTTAGTGCATGGTGCAAATTATGGGGTATGAAGTTGAATCCTAACAAAACTCAAAGTATGATGTAAGTAGGTCAAGGACGGTGGCTCCTCAACATCCGGATCTCAGTATTGATAATGTTTTCTTTAAATTAGTATGACTCTTTCAAAATTTTAGGCGTGATTCTTGACAGCAAATTTACTTTTGAGAAACATATAAGGTCTGTGTCTTCTTCAATTGCACAAAAAATTGGCTATTGAGAAAGTCTTTTAAGATATTCGGTGATCAATCTATTCTGAAGAAGTGTTTTAATTCTTTTATTCTACCTTGTTTTGAGTATTGTTCTCCTGTCTGGTCTTCAGCTGCTGATTCTCATCTTAATTTGTTGGATAGAAACTTACGGTCTATTAAATTTCTTATTCCTGATCTAGATATTAATCTCTGGCACCGTCGATCAATTAGTTCATTATGCTTGTTGCATAAGATTTTTCATAACTTTGACCATCCTTTACATTCAGATCTCCCTGGACAATTCTATCCTGTTCGTAATACTAGGCAGGCAGTTAATTCTAATAGCCAGGCCTTCTCCATCATAAGACTCAATACTACGCAGTACTCTAGAAGTTTTATTCCAGCTGTTACCAAGTTGTGGAATGATCTTCCTAATCGGGTTGTTGAATCAGTAGAACTTCAAAAGTTCAAAGTTGGAGCAAATGCTTTTTTGTTGACCAGACGGACATGAGTCTTTTTATAGTTTATATATGACATTTTTGTTGTTGACGTTAATAGTTTATATATGATATATCTCTTTTGACATTACTTTTTTTAGAATGATTTATTGTTAATTTGTTCTCTTCAGTTATTTATTTCCTTATTTCCTTTTCCTCACTGGGCTATTTTTCCCTATTGGAGCCCCTGGGCTTATAGCATCTTGCTTTTCCAATTAGGGTTGTAGCTTGGATAGTAATAATAATAATAATAATATATATATATATATATATATATATCATTTAAGTATATATAAATATATTAATATATATATATATATATATATATTATAATATATATATATATATATATATATATTATATATATATATATATATATATTATATCGAGAAATCTATGATGGAAGACGGAATTAGACATTGAGACCCAATATCTTCTAAATTTTCCAAAGTATGCCTACAATATATTTTTAGAAATTATTTTAGAAAAATGTAGGTTTTAATATTAATGGGAAAAGCAATAGAACTTAGGATTAACAGATTACATAGTTTTGTTCAGTGAATCATAGGAGGAATTGCAAAAGATAATAAAATATATAATAAAAAAGAAATATAGCACTGTTCAATGTAATTATAAAAAAAAAGGATAAATAACAGCTAAGTAAGGACATCTAGAGATTGTTAATGAATATATGTACTTAGGACAGACGGTGAGTGTTTTTCCCAGGACACGAGGCCAAATATGAGAGAAGGATAAGCATGGTATGAAGACCATTTGGTAAATAAAATGAGGTTATGAAAATTATATTGCTACACTTTTACAAATAGAATTCAATGGCATGGTTTACCAGTAGTAACTTATGCATCAGAAATCTAAAGCCATACTAAGGTCTTAGATAATATGCTAGTTAGATCTCAAAGAGCTGTAGAAAGAATAATGATTTGATTAGCAGCAGGAGACAGAAAGAGAGCAACATGGATACGAGAATAAAGTATTGTGGTGAATATTATAAAAACATATGATAAAAAGAAAACTGACATTGCAGGACATACAATGCGAATGACAGATAGCAAATGGAGATTAAGAATAACAGAATGAAGTCTCAACAGGAACGGGCATACAAAGATCATAAACAGACGCTAGTGAAATGACATGTCTGAGGCCTTTAATTCTGCTTTGGACTAGTAAATGCTGACAATGTCAGTAAGTATAGATGTACGATTTTTGGTAGACACTAGTGCTTGCTGTTTTCTTCCTCCAAACCCACTGCATAGGACAGGTAAACATCAGTCTAAGCATGCTGATGTTAACCTGATAGCTGACAACAGATCAGCGATCCCCACCCTGGGTACGAGACCTTCACATTATTGTTTCGGGGCCCAAAGTATCTTTGGATGTTTCTCGTTGCTGCAGTCACTTTTTCAATCCTTGGTTTGGATTTCTTCCCCTATATCAATCATCTGGTTGATGTTGTTCACCCAGAGTTAGTTATTGCAGTCTCGTACTCATCCACACCTCTTCAACTCGCCCTATCGAACCTCACTATTCATATCGATGCACCCACCTAGGCCACTGCCAACCTCCTCACATTGTACCCGGAAGTCTTCCATCCAGAAAATCACCAAACACCCACTGTTCCAGTTACACATAGTATTTATGAGCATATGGAGATAATGGGGTCCGCAGAGTTTGCCAGATTCAGGCCTGTAGAAGCAGATTGTTTGTTAGCCGCTAAACAAACAGGAGCTTTAATGGAAGAATTGAGTGCGTGCCAAAATGCCTCAAGCCCATGACTATCACCCTTACACAATGTTTTGTAGAGAGAAGGCTTCTGCGATCTTGTAAGGATTACTCGTGTCAGAACATATAGACAGAATCGGATCACTGTCGCCTCCCAGAAATCACCGACATTGTCTGCTAGTTGAACAAAACAAAAGGTTTAGTCCATGCTTGACCTCTTGAAAAGGTGGAAATAGTTACTCATGAACCCAGAGGATATGCCCAAGACCCCAATCTCCGTCCCCTTCAGTAGATCTTAAATTACTTCTATTTGGGCCTTCGTCACACTCGGTCTACTTTTTATCCCCTCATGGATGTGGTTTTTTATGGGATCTACCTTCGGTATATTTTACATGGAGGACATATTTGTGTTTTTGTCCTTAAAAGAGGAACGCATACAATACTTATGTATTATTCTGGACCACCTATAATATAGCGGTATTTAAGTTTTGAGCGACATTTGTACTCTAGGTGCCAACTTAGAATCGTTCCTAGGGTACCGCATCACTCCTGAAGTCATCAACCATCTCCAAGATAAGTTAGCACCTGTTTAGAACTTTACCACACCCTCGACTGTCAAAGCACTGCAAAAATTATTGGCCATAGTCAACTAACATAACCGGTTCCTGACAGTAATCACTATCATTCTTGCCGTCCTCTATGCCTCTCTTAAAGGTAAGATGAATGACCTGAAGTGGGGACCTTCTAAAATGAAAAGAATGCACTATGAACCACAACTGCTATCACTTTTCCAATGCCACATGCCCCTCTTCTCTGCTTCGATGCCAGCTACGTCTCTATTGTTGCAGTACTTGAGCAGGGTGTCAATTACTTTCCCCACGCATTCCCCTTATTCAGTAAAATACCAAATTGAAATACAGCAACGCTACTTTCTGAAAAGAAATACTGGATGTGTATTTTGTTGACCATTACTTATAGCAGTATATAGAAGGTATGCCGTCACTCACCACATGTCTCTGGTGTAAGCCTTCTCTCGTCACATCGATGCTTGGTCCGCCCGTCAATGTTGACATATCTTCGCCATTGCTGAAAACAATTGCACTTTTCAACGTGACTGGGAAATTTAACCTTTTTGCTGATGCCCTATCAAGAAGCACATTGGCTGCCATTCATCTGGAATTTGATTGCAATGCCTTGGCAGAAGACTAACAAAAATAGCCAGAGTATCAATCATGTAGGAAATCCTGCACATCGCTTAATTAGGAAGACGTCGTTCTCCACGACTGCAATACCAACCTCATCGCTGATATCATTACTGGTAGACTACGCCCATGGATACCTAATCTATGAGCTGATAGCTGTTTTGATATTATCCGTTGTGAGGATCTACAGCACAGCTACTGAAGACAAAGTTCATTTGGCATGGGCATTACTAAGGGTAGTAATGATTGGGTTCGCACCAGTACTTCCTGCCAAATTTCCAAATTACATTAACCAATGGATTCCAGAGTGAGTACCTTCCACATTGTTATGGCCACATTCACAACACAATAGTAGGTCCCCTAGCTAAATCACAAGGACATTGTAACCTTTTTACCATCATTGCCTCCTCCACTCGTTAGCCTGAAGCTATCCCCCTGCAAACTGCATTGTCCGCCTTATGTACATACGCCATACTCTTCGTGTGGCTAGCAATATTTTTTATACTAAAGGTTATTACTTTTGACATGGATACCATTTTCCCCACTCTATTAAGGACATCATTAACGAATATCCTGGACATCAGTATACAACAGAAAACCACCTACAACACTGCAACTAATAGAATGGGTGAATATTCTCATTGACCCATCCAATCAGCTTTAATATGACAATGCAATTACTGCTACTTGCTCACTCAGCTTCCATGTATACTCCTGGAACTAAAGATCTGACTTGAAGAAACTTTGAATTCCTTAGGAGCTGAAATATTTTATGGTGATCCATTGGTGGTGCTAGCAATTTTTCCGTGTGCAGCCTCCTCAGAAGTCATTGTGTGGAAAAATTTACCTCATGCCGGCAGACGTATATACACGTCCTCTGCAAAGCAACACATGCCGACAGATTGGCATAAGGCAACCCATATTTTCCTATGCAACCACACAAGCAAAGAAATCCTAATGGTCCTTTCCTAATTATCTATCACATACCGAAGTCTTTCTAATTTCAGCATTTGTGGCAAAGAAGACTGGGTCTCCATTCATTGCCTCAAACCTGCGTACCCTGGAGTATGCCTCTCAAGAACAGGACACCATATTTCAAATATATTTCTTTTTAGTGGGGCCAGCTATATACGGGATGTGTATCACACGCTTGAACACTGTAATTGTATTTCCTTTTATTTGTATTTCTTGCAATCCCCAGGACTGATAACCAATCTTGTATAAGTGTCCCTTCGCATGTATCACTTTGTTCGATTTTCTATGGCATTCCTGCTCAGAACTAATTGTATATAAGTTTATTATTAGTTGAATATAAGTGAGTCGCATTGATGTTGCTTCTCTGTTATAATCTGGCAGCAACCTCGCACAGGGTTTTTGAGAGAGTTTTGTCTACTGTCTCATCAGTCGCAATTGAAGTGGTCTCCTAAAAACCTAAAGTGATTTTGCATTAGAATGCCCAATGGCTTTCACAGATGATTGCTGAAATTATAAGTATGATATCAGGAATCTATAGTAATCCAGATAAATTATGAAGCATCTGACTATCTATAAATTAAAGATTACAAAAGTCATTATGAATACGATTTTAAGTTTTTTCTAAATCTCTCACAACTTTGAGAGTGTTATTTCCTTAAATCCTAAAATTAACATGTTATAACTATGCTAATGGTATGATATGGATGCACACTTGTTGATGATCCTTTGACAATTACT
>NC_090740.1:90251468-90256468 GCF_036898095.1 Palaemon carinicauda
AGAGAGAGAGAGAGAGAGAGAGAGAGAGAGAGAGAGAGAGACGATTTTGACAAGATTTCAGCCGTTCTTCTGAGGAACTAATTACTTCCACTCCATTGAGATTAAATGAAAAAAAAAATCTCAGGAAAAATGAGGAGAGATTATTAAATACCTCACATGAAAGAAGGTAGTGGAAGAGGTCAGTCCAGATATTGAAATCTACAAATATATTTTGAAAAGTAGCCATACTCTTCATCCTATTTTCCTTATTAAGAACGAAACCACTGAAGTTTTTTGCGTTATTATATAACTTCTCCTAATAGTTTTATATTTTTTTTATCTATTAAAAGATTATCTAGGTTGTATTGATAAGTTTAATTTTATATTCATACATTTTCTTTAATAAGTAAGCCAATTTTATATTTTTTTCATTACCAAAAGGTCAACTAATTAGGCTTTTGGGGTTATGATATAGTTTCCCCCTCTCAGTTTTATATTTAGATTCCATATATCAAATATTAGGAGATTAGTCTTGAAATAATTAATTTTGTATCGATTTTTATTCATTTGAAAAGAATAATTCTGCAAGTTTCATGAGATATTCAACTTTTATTACTATAATTTCACCCAATGGTTTAATACATAATTATACTCCTTTAGTGACTTCAAGTCTCTCTCTCTCTCTCTCTCTCTCTCTCTCTCTCTCTCTGGAATTGAAAAGATAAAAATCCACTTAATGTGGAAATTACTTTACGTACTAAAAAGCAAATGCATGGAACAGACTTCCGGCGGATGTCGTAAACACATTAAACGAGTTCAAGAATAAGTTAGACAAGGTCATAAGAACTCTGTAAATGCTTAAACTAAATTTTTCTACTAAAGAGGATATGGAGTCTCCGCGGATGCACTAAAAAGTCTTTGAGGCACCCCAAAATTCTTGCCCCTCTCTCTCTCTCTCTCTCTCTCTCTCTCTCTCTCTCTCTCTCTCTCTCTCTCTCTTACCGGTAGAAAGAACATTGGCATTTCTTCATACCCTACTGTACATTACACATATCAATATTAGTTATTTTCTGCAATTCTGAGTTATCAATGCTACAAGGAGGGTAATAATTGACGAAGTTTAATTTTGGAATTATTTATATATTTTTTTTTTTGTATGGCTCTATAACATTTTTATTGCTACTAGGTATCATCTAGAAAATACTTCATTAGTTTATTAATTATCATATTGCATTACAAATATCATTCCAGTACATCTATGAAAGATACACTTATGATTTAAGCATAAGTATTCATTCATCCTAGAATAATAAACATAAAAGAAGGAAAAAAAATCTTCCTCCACTGATCGTTTTGAAATTGCTTGTCTAAGCCGTCCATAAAGCTGCTTTTCGCAGAGGAAAAGTGATCAGGATTAAACGTCACAACAGATAGATTGAAATCAACAGCCAAATGTACTGAATGTACGTTTTGTGAGTTAAATTTCCAATTGTATTGTTTTTGGAAAACCGAAGTGACATATCATATCATATATGAAAAATGTTGTGCGCATATTAAGTATTCCTACCCACCCGCTGGAAGGAATTCCCAATCGCCTTATCTTTCTGTTTGATCTTTTGATTAAAAAAATGACGTTACTTACCGCCTGGTTGTATAACTATGTGAAAACTTCCTTTATGGTGAACTCTAGGTATGTATCACTTTTTCCTGCTTCAATCTTTTCTTCTGAAGGAAAATCTTTCATTTTCTTATTAAAGCGAATCAACGACTTTTTAAGCACATAACAAAGTAGTGTGTCTCTTTTACTTTCTTTTCTCTCACTAGCATCCTTTTGTCTTTCTGGTATGAAGGGTTGGTGAGCAGTTAAGACATAATTAATAAGTTAGCTAGTTAATTTATTTTCGTTTGGAGTGTCTTAGTTGTAAAAGTTTGTATAACTGGTTTATTAGTAACAAGTAGTTGAAATATGGGTTGAAAGAACAGGTTTAAGTAACGTATAATCTTCTGATGAGTTAGTAAACCTAATAAAAAATAGAAATGGTGGATTTGAGGTTATTGAATTTTACAGGAGTGAAGGAAGGGAAATTACCTGAATAAAATTGAACATAGTATGTAGGATGGTAGTGACTAGGAAGTTTTACTCTAATTATCAAGACATGTAGGCTACTGTGTGCAACAGATAATTAACAGTGACGTATTAGTGTAATGATGAGAACATGGGGTTTGTGCAGCTAAATTGATAGTCTGATGATGCAGACATATACTATGTATAGCAAATATGTGATAAAACATTATTAGTTAGTAGGGACTAGGGTGACCAGGGCACCAAACACCCTTTAAGATACTACTGCTAGAGAGTTATCAAGTCCTTTTACTGATCAGACTTGTTACGGCTCCTTTTCCTTTGTCTACATATAGACAGAATATTGTGACCCATCCTTACAACATTCTCCTCTGTCCGCATACACCTGAAAACACCAAACTTCTCAAAAAAATATTGTTCGCTAAATAGGTTTACTCCTGCACTAAAACTGTTCTGTAACTAATTTCCTCTTGGTAAGGGCAGAAGAAACTCTTTAACGATGATAAACATCTTTTATAGGAAAATGGCACTCGAAAATCATATCATCGTTCTTTAGCCTTGGTTAGTGCCAAAGCCTCTGTACCATTAACTCCCACTGTCTTTTGTTAAGCTCTCTTACCTGATGGTATACTCAGACACAGTATTTTCTCTTATTTATCTTCTTTTTCAAGGTTATATATGTAATATTGATTTTATTCAAATTTTTCATTACTTTTCTTGTAGTTTCTTTTTGTTAATTTTCTCCCTGAGTTATTTTCCCCAGCTGGAGTCCTGGGCTTAAAGATCTTGCTATTCCAACTGGGGATGCAGCATAGCTCGTGATAATAATAATAATAATAATAATAATAATAATAATAATAATAATAATAATAATAATAATAATAATAAAAATAATAATAATAATAATAATAATAATAATATTGATAAAGACCAGGACTATATGTAGATAAGTGACAGTGAGAATAGAGA
This sequence comes from Palaemon carinicauda, assembly GCF_036898095.1. NCBI lineage: Eukaryota > Metazoa > Arthropoda > Malacostraca > Decapoda > Palaemonidae > Palaemon > Palaemon carinicauda. The sequence continues at coordinate 90,254,500 of NC_090740.1, forward strand.
TGAGGTTGTAGGTCTGAATGAGCACAGGGATAAGATAGGGCTTTCAAAGATAATTTGGAAACAGACCCTTTCGCTTCCCATTTATTTGACATATCCTTCATTTCTCATATCCTGATATTGATATGTAATACTTGGGAAAAACAAAATAAATCAGTGTTTGACATTCAAAACTTTTTTTTCATAATTCATTACTGCAATCTAGAAAAAATATCATATTTCTCGTATACTAATAGATTAATACATAAGGCATGGAGTATTTGCTTTTCCAAAATATTAACAATTAATGAATATTGATTTTTTTTTCAAGTTATAAAGTTGAAGAAAAGTCGCAATTGCTTGAAATTGGTATGTAGATTCTCAGAACATATGTTAATCCTTATTTTGCTAATAAAAAGCTATGAATATTTGTAAAAAGTATGTATTTGTGTGAAAACACACGCGCACACACATGCACTTAATATATATATATATATATATATATACAAATGTATATGCATATATACATATGTATATCTATCTATCTATCTATCTATCTATCTATATATATATATATATATATATGTGTGTGTGTGTGTGTGTGTGTGGGTGTGTGTAGAAATCACGAAAGCTGACACATGATGAATATAAAATGTATTATAGCCACGAAAGGAAAAATGAAAAAGACTTGATTGGAGTTAGTACTTTCATTCACTCAGGACATTATCAAACTCAGCAATGAGAATACATATACAAAAACATCGTATTTATACTGGAGAAACTGACAACTGTTGGATCCCCTTCTCCAGTATAAATACGATGTTTTTGTATATGTATTCTCATTGCTGAGTTTGATAATGTCCTGAGTGGATGAAAGTACTAACTCCAATCAAGTCTTTTTCATTTTTCCTTTCGTGGCTATAATACATTTTATATTCATCACGTGTCAGCTTTCGTGATTTCTACACATAATGGACGCCACGCGTAACTTTTGCCTCGTTTTCCCCTTCCTATCTTATCTCTTAAAGGACTTTCAAAACTCCCTGGTGAAAGCCCATTCTACTAGACTCCGACGAAAATTTCTGCATCGTTGTTTAGAGGAACATGTGATCCCCAAAACGTTACTCCCAGCTCGACTAAGAAAGGATATTGACCATCCATTTAGTGATTTTAGTGTTCTATCCCTGAAGAAACATCTGGAAACTACAAGAAGGTCAGAACAACAATTATTCAAGCAGTTACGCAAGACTAAATTTGATTTTATGCGTGATGTTCCTCTTGACTGGAGAACACCCGTATTGAACGTGATCTACTCCCGACTTAGAGAGAAATTACAAGTTTTAAGTGTTCATTTGGAAAATAAATTGAATAGACTAATACAGGCTAGTGATTGGAACAAGAATTTTCAAGAAAATTGTGTTATAAATTTGTATGATAAACCTGTATCAAGTGAAGTAAAAAAGGCCTTGGGGTATGGTTTATCATTCGCAGTAAATAAAAAAACCTAATAGTGTAGATATTGCCTCTGCCTTTGTAAAATTGGAAAAAAACTAAAAAAATTCCCCAGTGTAACATCGATATTGCTAAAGGGCTTATTTATTCGGTGATGGGATATGCAAACACCTGCAATTTCCCCAAACGGTTTTTAACAGCCTTAAAATCGTTGAAAAATGACTGTGAATTACATATTACAAAAGCAGGCAAAGCTAATGTATTAGTTATTATGAACAAAACAACTTATTTAGAAAAGATGTATGTACTTTTATCTGATGTTTCCACTTACATAAAATTAAGAGTTAATCCCTTAAACGATGTCATCAAAGATTTTAATAAAAACTTAAAATCTATCTTAAAACAAGAAAAATCCTTAATTAATGCCTTTATCTGTTGTTGAAATTTCTTCAAAATCCGTAAATTTTTTTTTGACATTTTTAAAACGGCGAAAAAAAGCAAATGATGATCTACAGTAGAATGTGGATCCGGATCATCTCCA
>NC_090740.1:90272838-90280338 GCF_036898095.1 Palaemon carinicauda
AGCCCAACCTCCCACATTTCCACCACAGATGAAGCTTCATACTGCTGAGTCCCCTACTGCTGCTACCTCCGCGGTCATCTAAGGCATCGGAGGAAGCAGCAGGGCCTACCGAAACTGCGTCACAATCGCTCGCCATTCATTCCTATTTCTAGCACGCTCTCTTGCCTCTCTCACATCTATCCTCCAATCACCCAGAGCTTTCTTCACACCATCCATCCACCCAAACCTTGGCCTTCCTCTTGTACTTCTCCCATCAACTCTCGCATTCAACACCTTCTTTAGCAGACAGCCATTTTCCATTCTCTCAACATGGCCAAACCACCTCAACACATTCATATCCACTCTAGCCGCTAACTCATTTCTTACACCCGTTCTCACCCTCACCACTTCGTTCCTAACCCTATCTACTCGAGATACACCAGCCATACTCCTCAGACACTTCATCTCAAACACATTCAATTTCTGTCTCTCCATCACTTTCATTCCCCACAACTCCGATCCATTCATCACAGTTGGTACAATCACTTTCTCATATAGAACTCTCTTTACATTCATGCCCAACCCTCTATTTTTTACTACTCCCTTAACTGCCCCCAACACTTTGCAACCTTCATTGACTCTCTGACGTACATCTGCTTCCACTCCACCATTTGCTGCAACAACAGACCCCAAGTACTTAAACTGATCCAATTCCTCAAGTAACTCTCCATTCAACATGACATTCAACCTTGCACCACCTTCCCTTCTCGTACATCTCATAACCTTACTCTTACCCACATTAACTCTCAACTTCCTTCTCTCACACACCCTTCAAAATTCTGTCACTAGTCAGTCAAGCTTCTCTTCTGTGTCTGCTACCAGTACAGTATCATCCGCAAACAACAACTGATTTACCTCCCATTCATGATCATTCTCGCCTACCAGTTTTAATCCTCGTCCAAGCACTCGAGCATTCACCTCTCTCACCACTCCATCAACATACAAGTTAAACAACCACGGCGACATCACACATCCCTGTCTCAGCCCCACTCTCACCGGAAACCAATCGCTCACTTCATTTCCTATTCTAACACATGCTTTACTACCTTTGTAGAAACTTTTCACTGCTTGCAACAACCTTCCACCAACTCCATATAACCTCATCACATTCCACATTGCTTCCCTATCAACTCTATCATATGCTTTCTCCAGATCCATAAACGCAACATACACCTCCTTACCTTTTGCTAAATATTTCTTGCATATCTGCCTAACTGTAAAAATCTGATTCATACAACCCCTACCTCTTCTAAAACCACCCTGTACTTCCAAGATTGCATTCTCTGTTTCATCCTTAATCCTATTAATCAGTACTCTACCATACACTTTTCCAACTACACTCAACAAACTAATACCTCTTGAATATCCACACTCATGCACATCTCCCTTACCCTTATATAGTGGTACAATACATGCACAGACCCAATCTACTGGTACCATTGACAACACAAAACACACATTAAACAATCTCACCAACCATTCAAGTACAGTCACACCCCCTTCCTTCAACATCTCAGCTCTCACATCATCCATACCAGATGCTTTTCCTACTCTCGTTTCATCTAGTGCACTCCTCACTTCCTCTATTGTAATCTCTCTCTCATTCTCATCTCCCATCACTGGCACCTCAACACCTGGAACAGCAATTATATCTACCTTCCTATTATCCTCAACATTCAGCAAACTTTCAAAATATTCCGCCTACATTTTCCTTGCCTCCTCTCCTTTCAACAACCTTCCATTTCCATCTTTCACTGTCTCTTCAATTCTTGCGCCGGCCTTCCTTACTCTCTTCACTTCTTTCCAAAACTTCTTCTTATTCTCTTCATATGACTGACCCAGTCCCTGACCCCACCTTAGGTCAGCTGCCCTCTTTGCCTCACGTACCTTGCGCTTTACTTCCACCTTTTTCTCTCTATATTTTTCATACTTCTCTATACTATTACTCTGAAGCCATTCTTCAAAAGCCCTCTTTTTCTCTTCCACTTTTACCTTCACTCCTTCATTCCACTATTCACTGCCCTTCCTCATGCTGCCTCCAACAACCTTCTTGCCACATACATCACTTGCAATCCCAACAAAATTTTCTTTTGCTAACTTCCACTCCTCCTCTAAATTACCAGTTTCAATCTTTCCTGATATTTACTTTTTACCCCCGGTTTTATTAGCTCTTCAACCCTCACTAGCTCCCTTTTACATCCACCTACTCTATTCCCCCACTCTTTTGCTACAACTAATTTTCCCTCCATCAAAAAATGATCAGACATACCGTTAGCCATACCCCTAAACACGTGCACGTCTTTCAATCTTCCAAACATTCTTTTAGTTATCAACACATAATCCATTAATGCCCTTTCTACTACTCTTCCATTTGCCACTCTTACCCATGTATACTTATTTTTATCTTTCTTTTTAAAAAAGCTAGCACTTATTACCATCTCTTGTTCAACACACATATCTACCAGTCTCTCACCACTCTCATTTTCACCTAGTACGCCATACTTCCCAATGACACCTTCTAACTCTCCAGCGCTCACTCTAGCATTTAAGTCACCCATGACTACGACATAATTCCTTCTACCCAGTCCTTCTACACACCTAGTTGATTCATTCCAGAACTCATTCAACTCTTCTTCACTTTTCTCATTACCTGGCCCATGCGCACTGACAAACGCCCAACATTCCCTACCCAACCTAACCCTTACCCACATTAACCTAGATGATATCTCCTTCCATTCCACTACTTTACCTGTCATCCATTCACTCAGCAATAAAGCCACACCCTCTCTCGCTCTTCCCCTTCCAATCCCAGACACTCTACCAGACATTTCACCAAACATCACTTCACCCTTTCCTTTCATCTTTGTCTCACAAAAGGCCAATACATCCATCCTTCTACTTCTATACATACTTCCAATCTCACATCTTTTACTCTCTATCGTAATACATCCACGCACATTCAAACACACCTAAACTAGAGTGCGGGGAGCAGTCACTCTCCCCCCAGCTCCATCTCTTTGTTGCTGTCTCACAGGATTTTTTATACAGGAGAGGGGGTTCCCAGCCCCCTCGTCCCGTCCCTTTTAGTCGCCTCTTACGACACGCAGGGATGACGTTGGCGCTATTCTAATTGTTTTATGCCCCCATGGCCACAGGGGGCAAGCGAAATGTAGATACATATATATATATATATATATATATATATATATATATATATATATATATATATATATATATATATATATATATATATATACATCTATACATCTATGCATACATATACATATCTATACATCTATGCATACATATACATATCTATACATCTATGCATACATACATAAATACATATATACATATATACAAAAATACATATAAAGGTATATACGTATATACACACAAACACACACACACAATCACACACACACATAAACACACACACGCACACACACACAGACACACACACACACACACATATATATATATATATATATATATATATATATATATATATATATATATATATATATATATATATATATATATGTATATATATATATATATATATATATATATATATATATATATATATATATATATATATATATATATATATATATATATACATATATATATATATATATATATATATATATATATATATATATATATATATATATATATATATATATATATATGCACATTTACGTATATATATATATATATATATATATATATATATATATATATATATATATATATATATATATATATATATATATTACACATACATATATATATATATATATATATATATATATATATATATATTATACATGCATATATATATATATATATATATATATATATATATATATATATATATATATATATATATATATATATATGTGTGTGTGTGTGTGTCTGTATACATATATATATATATATATATATATATATATATATATATATATATATATATATATATATATATATATATATATAGATATATATATATATATATAAATACATATAAATGTATATATATATATATATATATATATATATATATATATATATATATATATATATATATATATATGTATATATATATTGTGACGGTGCCGAGTGAGGGTTGTGAACTCAAAGGCAGGATGCAATCAACTAAGTTATTTATTAAGGAACACTTCTTTATATACCAAACCTCAAGGCAACAGGACATAACATGTTCGAGAGACAGACAATGTTCAGAGCAAAATCGGAGACATGATCATTCAGGTTCTTTTTAGTGCGAGGGAAGAACGCAGATACAAGCATAATATATACAAAATAATTATGTACAATTGTGTGACACACGGTTGGTACATGGCTCCCCCCCTAAAAATGACATACTGTACATGTTAAATAGGGCGCCCTGATCTAGAGAGGCGAACTGTAGGCGGGTCATCTGGCAGAAGATAAGCAGGTTTTAGACGATCAATGGAGACCCAGTCTTCTTTGCCCCGAATGTTTAGTAGGAATGCTTTTGGACTGCGTCGGATCACAAGGAAAGGGCCCGCGTAAGGGGGCGTTAGTGGTGGCTTGCTAGTGTCGTTGCGCAGGAAGACGTGCGTTGCAGAGTGCAAGTCCGTTGGTATGTGATGCTTCGCTGGGGGTTTGTAAGTCTGGTGGCACGGAGTAAATTTTCCCACGACGTGGCATATGCGCTGGAGATCGTCGGAGGAGGTTGTAGAAGGAAAAAATTCGGCAGGGACGACCAACGGGTCGCCATATACCATTTCAGCTGCCGAGACGTTGAGGGCGTCTTTAGGAGTGGTCCTTAGTCCCAGGAGGACCCAGGGAAGCTGAGTAAACCAGTCGCAATCCTTGCAGCGGGACATCAAAGCTGCTTTGAGGGTGCGACGAAAACGTTCAACCATTCCATTGGCAGCGGGGTTGTAGGCCGTTGTCTGATGTAGGGTGATGCCCAGGAGATTCGCTAATGACGTCCACAATTGAGAGGTGAAAGTGGTTCCCCTGTCAGAAGTAATATGCTCAGGGATACCGAATCTTGAAATCCATCCAGAGAGTAAGGCAGATGTACATGAGGCGGACGTAGCAGTTTCCATGGGAATGGCTTAAGGCCAACAAGTGGAGCGGTCGATGACGGTAAACAGGTAACGATGTCCTTGTGATGTAGGGGGCCTACAACGTCGACGTGAATGTGTGCGAAATGACGCTGAGGTTGAGGAAAGGTGCCCATTCCTGAATCCGTTTGTCGATGTACTTTGGAAGTTTGGCAAGAAGTACAGGCGCGGACCCAATCCTTAGCATCCTTAGAAATGCCGTGCCAAATGAACTTTGCCTTCAGCAGCTGTGCAGTAGAACGGCACGAGGGATGTGAAAGGCCGTGAATGAAATCAAACACCTGTCGGCGCATGGGAGCAGGAATCCAAGGTCGCGGTCTACCAGTACTGACGTCACAGAGGAGGGTGGTGTTGGAGTCTTCGAGGGGAAAATCTTCCCAATGGAGGGACGTGCAGGATGTCCTACAAGCTTGATACTCTGGATCCTGTCATTGGGCTTCAGCCAGGGCGTTGTAATCCAATCCCAGTTGAACGGCAGCCAACGTGTTTCTTGACAGGGCATCGGCAACGGGATTCATTTTCCCAGGGACGTATTGGAGGGTGCAATTGTATTCAGCCACTGCGGAGAGATGTCGGCGTTGACGGGCGGACCAGGCGTCAGACTGTCGAGTGAAGGCGTGCACCAGAGGCATGTGGTCTATGCGAATGACGAAGGGAGTACCTTCTAAGAAATGGCGAAAGTGACGGACAGCCAAGTGCACCGCCAGCAATTCTCGATCGAAGGTAGAATAACCCAATTCTGCCTTGGACAGGTTTCTGCTGAAGCCGGCCAATGGGCGGGGCGAGCCTTTGACCACCTGCTCGAGTACTGCACCAATAGCGATATCGCTGGCATCGGTGGAGAGAAGGAGAGGGGCGTGTGGGATAGGAAAAGTGAGAGCCGCAGCAGTTGATAGGGCCTTCTTTGCATTGCAGAAGGCTGCTTATTGAAGGGGACCCCACTTCAGGTCCTTTGGCTTGCCCTTGAGGGAGGCGTAGAGGGGAGCAAGAGTGGCAGCAATGGCTGGCAGAAAACGGTGATAATAGTTGATCATGCCCAAGAATTCCTGCAGAGCTTTGACGGTCGAGGGCGCGGGGAAGTTCTGAACGGCTGCTACCTTCTCAGGGAGGGGATGGACTCCTTCAGGAGTGATACGGTGCCCTAAGAACGACACTTCGTTGGCGCCAAAGGTACACTTGTCGTACCGGACTACAAGGCCGTTTTGTTGCAGGCGGTCGAGTACGATACGCAGGTGACGGAGGTGTTCCTCTTTTGAGGAGGAGAACACAAGTATGTCGTCCACATAACATACACAGAAAGGGAGGTCCCCTAAGATGCCATCCATGAGACGTTGAAACGTTGCCCCAGCATTATGAAGGCCAAAACAGCAGTAATTGAAGGTGTATGTACCAAAAGGAGTGGTGATGGCGGTCTTGGGGATGTCTTCTGGGTTCATAGGCACCTGATAATACCCCTTCAGGAGGTCGAGCGTAGAGAAAACCTTCGCTTTGTGCAGGTAGGAGGTCACGTCGGCAATGTTTGGGGAGGGCAGTGATCCGGTTCTGTTTGCATGTTCAGGCGCCTGTAATCCCCGCACGGACGGAGGGAGCCGTCTTTCTTCAGAACGATGTGTAAGGGTGACAACCATGGGCTGGAGGCCTTTTGGCAAAGGCCCATTTTCTCCATTTTGGCGAACGTCTGTTTGGCGGCTGCCAATCGTTCCGGTGCCAGACGTCTGAATTTTGCAAAGACTGGGGGTCCCGTCGTCTTGATATGGTGATAAATACCGTGCTTGGCAGGAACCGTGGGCGTTTGGCGAAGTTCTGGACGTAAAACTTCCGGGTACGACGTGAGGAGGTGGGCGTAGGCATCCGTGGGTGCGCTGATATGGAGAGCGAGGTTAGAGGGGGCGGGTTGAAGAGGTGTCGACAAGTACGAGTCTGCGTTGACCAATCGTCGGTGGGCGACATCGACCAGAAGGTGGAGATGAGAGAGGAAATCCGCACCGAGGATTGGCATTGTGACGTCAGCAACGAGAAACTTCCAATTGAATTTACCATTTCCGCACGATAATGTGAGGTTCTTGTAAACACAGGTGGGTATCGCAGATCCGTTGGCAGCTACCAAGCGGACGTTGGCAGATGTAGACAGACTACGTCGTGCCTTGAAGAGTTTCCTTGGCAAAAGAGAACGACAAGCACCCGTGTCTACCAAAAATCGCACGCCCGTTCCTGCATCCTGTAAAAAGAAAAGATTAGAAACATGGGAGGCCACCGCCACAAGCGATGGCCTACTTACACGTTTTTTGGCCACTGACAATCCTTGGCACATTTCTTCGCGGTTGCCCCGAATCTGAAG
>NC_090740.1:90305338-90307838 GCF_036898095.1 Palaemon carinicauda
CACTTCGGGCTTCATAGTTCTAAGCCTTGTAGGTCTAGGGCTTCTATCTATTTGAGTGCCTTGCAGAGCCCAGTAGAAGCTTTGTTGAACTAATCTCTCTTGGGGAGTGCGAAGAGCATGCCAAAACCATCTGTATATGCCCCTCAACATGATCTTATCAACATTTGGCACTCGAGTAATCTCTCCTATAGTTTCATTTCTAATCCTGTCCTGCCCTTTAACTCCCTATATTCTTTTGGGAGCTTTGTGTTCATATCTATTGGATATTTTTTCATTGTCATACCACTACTCATGTCCATGCAGTAACACCGATTCCATTAAAGTGATATATAGCCTGATTTTTATGTTAAATTTTATGCGATTTGATATCCACTTTTTTTTAACCCAGGCATTGTCTGATTTAGTTCTATTTTTTAATCCCTCATTAAACTCCAATTATGAAGACCCTGTATCAGAGATCATAGTTTCTAAATAATTAGATGATTCTACCTCATTAATCCTTTCTCATTCCAATGGTATTTCAACTTCCATTACGCATTCCGTTCCCTTCATCTCTGCCCTCTATTTATCTTGAGCCCAACCTACTGTGATATATCATGCATTCTGGTAAGCAATCATTGCAAATCCTGTGTTGTTCTGCTAATAAGAAGAGAGTCATCAGCATACTCTCGGTCAGCTACCTTTCTATTACCAATCCAGTCCAATCCCTCTCCACCATTTCCAAATGTTCTATACATTACAAAATTCACGAGGAGGATTAACAACATAGGTGAGAACACATTCCCTTGGAGTACCCCATAGCTCACGGAAAATTCATTAGCTGAGAGTACTTTTTTATTAACTTTACACTAACTATACCATGAACAGAATTAATCAAATTTACATATTTAAGAGAAACTCCATAATAACGCAGGATTCTCCACAAAATTTGGTGCTGCACACTATCAATGGCTTTTTCATCGTCCACAAATGCCATCAAAAGTGGATTATTATATTCTACACATTGCTGTACAACATGTCTTAAAATGAAAATTTGGTCAGTACAACTTTTAACTTTTTTAAATCCCTCTTCTTCCTCTCGCAGCTTTTAGTCTCTTTATAATAAACATACTATATAGTACAATTAGTCAGATATCCTTTTTTTTGTCCATTTTCACTAACACTCCTAGCTCCCATTCATCAGGTTATGCCTCTTTATGCCACATTCTACAAAATAATCTTTTAAATATTCTGGGAGCCACTTCTTTTCTAGCCAATATCATATCAGCAGTTATTCCATCGTATCCAGGGGCTCTCCTTTTCTTGTTTTTTCTAAAAATAGCTTCCACTTCAAACACAATGACTTTATTCATGGGTACATCAAAATCTTCTTCAGCTTCCGGTATATCAATCAAATTATTCCTTCCATATCTCCTATTCATAACCTTACTAAAGTGTTCCATCAAACGTTGCCTTTCTTCATAGTCAGTTGTTATAACAGATCCATATCAGAATTTTGATTGGTAAGTGCTTCATCTTTGCACCCATGGAGATTTCTTTAATAATTCTATGAGCAATTCTTACATCACACTAAATCCCTAAATTCATAGCTTTGTCAGCCTCATTTGCTTTACTGTCTAAATATTCTATCGAGTCAGTCCTGGCTTTTCTTTCGACTTCACTATCAATACAGGAATACTTGGCATTCTCTACCTTGTAATTTTCATTACTTTCTCAAAAACTTTCATGAATGAATTTCTGTCGTTTTCTCCCATTTATATTATCTCAAGTATCATTTGATATCCATGGCTTTCTCCTTGTTACTCCATGACCCAAAACTTTACTACCAACTGACTGATATATGTTCTCAATATCACACCATTCTTCGTTAATTCTCTGCTCTTCTTCTCCACATTCAAATGCAAAGGTTTCTCTATGCTCATTTTCGAGAAGCTTAGTTGTCAAACCTAGGTATTCCATCTACATTTCTGTTAGTTGCTTTCCATTTTTATTTCATTGTGGCAATGAGGAGCTGGTGATCACTACCAATATCGCCACCTCTCTAGTTTCTCACATTTCTTAGAGTCCTCCTCTTTTCAATTATAACTCTGAGATCTATTTGATCTTTGTAATTGCCACATGGTGAAGTCTATGCATGTTTGTGAATGTCCTTGTGTTGCAAAAGAGTACTTCCAATAACATGATTGTTTACTGAACAAAAACTTATAAAATAACACATATTTTTATTTACAACTTCGCAAAGTCCCTCAACACCCATCACATTCTCTATGCCTTGATTAATCTTTCCAACTTCAGCTTTGAAGTTACCAATCACAATTTTCATATCTCTTTCTAGGATCTCATCTATTACACACTGCTGTTCTTTATTGTATTCACCTTTTATTTTTCTAGGGGAATCATTTTCTGGTTCTTAGCACACTATAATTCTCATACTGCACTGCTTTGATTTGAACTTTGCAAGTAACAATCTGCTATTTACAGCTCTTCACTCAGTTAATGT
>NC_090740.1:90317838-90330338 GCF_036898095.1 Palaemon carinicauda
CATCCACGGCTATGATGAATGGCTTCTGAAAATTGGGAGAAACCAATATTGGATTAGACACGAGTAACATCTTAAGTTTCAAAAATGCTTCTTTGCATCGAGAAGACCAAATAAATTTCTGCCCTTTTTTCAATAAATTAGTTAGAGGCTGTGCAAGGTCAGAGAAGTTTCGGACAAACCTACGGTAATATCCCAACATACCCAGCACCTTACGAACCTATCTGACATTACACGGTCTCTTCAAAGCAACTATGGCCTCGAGATTGGCTTGCTTAGGAGCAACTTTACCCAAGCTAATCTCGTGACCCAAATAACTAACTTTAGCTTTCCCAAAGTTACATTTACCCAGATTAACAACAAGACCGGCGGCCCTAAGTGCCTCAAAAACTTTTCTTAATCTTACCAGGTGGGTCCGCCAGTCGTTGCTGTGTACCACCAAGTCATCTATATATATTTTTGTACCTTCCAGGCCACAAATCACCCTGTTCATCAGACGCTGGAAAGTACAGGCAACGTTCTTCATCCCAAAGGGCATTACTTTGCACTCGTAAAGCCCTCAGGGCGTCACAAATGCTGAAATTTCACGGGCACGGCCAGATAGGGGGACCTGCCAATACCCCTTTAACAGATCCAATTTTGTAATGAACCTCGCAGGACCTATCAGGTCCAGACAATCCTCAATACGGGGAAGAGGAAAGGAATCATTTTTAGTAACCGAGTTTACACTCCTATAGTCAACACACATACGATATTTACCATCAGGCTTCTTCACCAAGACTATAGGGGAACTCCATGGACTTACTGATGGTTGAATGAGATTGTGCTCCAGCATGTATTTAAATTCGTCTTCCACAATGGCACGCTTCTCTGGACTGAGGCGATACGGGCTTTGCTTAACCGGAGAAGCGTCCCCAACATCAACATCATGCTGGAGCAACCTCGTCCTTCCTGGAGAGTCCTGAAATAAGACAGAAAATTCCATAATTAGGCTTAGTATATCTTGTCTCTGAGGTGCCTCCAGATGCTCTAACCCCTCTTTTAATACACCTAAATTTTGCAAGTTATTACCTAGAGCATCTGAAGGCACCTGGTCCAAAACATCTTCCAAGTTTTCCTCAACAGGTGCAACCACACTCATAACTGGCTCAAAAACAATGGCGAAAGGATCCCGTCTATCAGAAGAGTAAGATTTCAACCTGTTTATGTGGAAAATTTTACATTTACGTCGAGTTCCAGGGGCTTCAACTTCATAATTGACCTCAGACAACTTTCTCAACACCTTCCAGGGGCCCTTGTACCTGGGTTCAAGGAAGTTGTCTGGGTCTGTGCTTAAAACTAATACCAAGTCCCCTGACTCAAATGAACGTACCTTACACTTCTGATCAAATTTGGTTTTCATTGTAGCTTGGGAAGCAGACAAATTATCTTTGGCATACTTCCAAGCTACGGCTAACTTGGACTTAAGTTCACTGACAACTTCTCCCACAGTACGCTCTCCTCTCTGATTTGCTTCGAGCAATTCATGGAATATTTCCAAAGGTCCTCGAACCTTGTGCCCAAATATTAATTCAAAGGGAGCAACGCCAGTAGAAGAATTGGGAAAATTCCTTATGGCAAAGAGAGCAAAGGGAAGCCCTTTATCCCAATCCTCTCCTTGCTCATAACAATATTTTTTTAATATACACTTGAGGGTCTGGTGAAATCTTTCCACCACACCCTGACTCTCACGATGGTAGGGTACACTGGTAATGTGCTGAATGGCCAGTTTAGCACACTTACTTTCAAATACCCTGCTTGTAAAATTCGAGCCGCAATCTGACTGAATTTTACAAGGCAGTCCATACCTGGAGAAAAACTCCACTAATTTGTCAAACACAGCTTTTGAGGTTATTTTCTTCATTGGAAAGGCCTCAAGAAAACGTGATGCTCTATCCATTATGGTCAGGAGATGCGTAAACCCTAACTTCGTCCTAGGCAGAGGTCCTACCACATCAATTACCAATTCTGCAAAGGGTTCTCCAATTGAAGGAATTGGGTTAAGAGGAGCCTTTGGAATAGGTTGATTGGGTTTACCCATCACCTGACACACTTCACAAGTTCTTACAAATTTCTTCACCGAAGACTTCATTCCTGGCCACCAAAAACATTTACTCAACCTACAAAAAGTTTTACTTAAGCCTAAGTGGCCAGAAAAGGAGTCCTCATGTGCAAGGCTTAACACAGCCTCCCTAAACTTGGTAGGTACGACAATTTGTCTTAAACAAGAAGTCACATTTAGTTGATGAGTTGGGGGACGACTGACCCTATACAACAATCCTTTCAAAACCACAAACCTGGGCCTGGTCAAATCGTCCGTATTACCTAACTCGAATGAAAATTCATCTTTTTGGGCCTGTATGAAAGAGTGACGGTCACAATCAGATTTCAATAATTTAAACATTCCAAAACTAGAACTACTGCTACTACTACTACCTTCTACTAGCCCGGGCTTCTCTACCTCTACTTCTAAATTACTTAAATCTAGGTCATCATCATTATCAGCTTCCGCTGCACGCTTAGCAGAGGCTCGAGTAGTTATTGCCACAGGGCAAGCCGTGACCGAAACAATAGGAAATAATTCCTCCCCCTCTGCACTCAACATATCATTCCCAAGGATTCTGTCTATTCCTGGTATCGGCAGGCTCTCAACTACCGCCAGCTCAGTAACCTTGTGATACCCTGGGAAGGACCGCTCCACCCTTACTAAAGGAGCAGATACCACCGTATCGGGAAATCCTCCCAGGACCACATATTCTCCAGTATAGGGAACTAAGTTAGACAAGGACCCTGCCAACACCAAAGATCTAGCGGATCCTGTGTCCCTCAAGAACTTAACATAAAGTTTAGAGGTCTCAGATTTCAATTTTCCTGGGTAGACATATTTGTTAAATGGTCATAAATTACCAGTGGAGTCACACAATACAGGTTTTACTTTACCTACATCTGGTTCACTACTAACCTGGGGATCAACAGTTTTACCATTCTTACTCTCTGAAATAGAATTATTTGAAATTAGTGAGATTGGCGTAGGCTGATTAACATTATTTTGACTCTTATTTTGATTCTTTTGGAGGTAACGGCTCCTGGCTCTACATTCAGCTTGTCGATGCCATGGCTTATTACACCAAAAGCAATTACCTCTAACTTGATTAGTTTTACCCGAATTGCCACGGTTAGAAAAAACCAGAGTGTGCCCACCACTCAAGTCCTTTCTGAAGCCACTACCAACATGATTACTCATGCTACTATTTGGGGTACTAGATTGGTTTTTAAAGGGATTATTCGACTTAGAAGACAAATTACTATTATTATTAGGGTATGAGGACGAGAAGTTACCTGACCCTGACCGATGGGTCAGGACAAACTCATCAGTTACCTGAGCCGCCTTGGACAAAGTTAAAATTTTAGTGTCCTCCAGATGAACCCTCAGTTCTTAACTACACACCTTCTTAAACTCCTCCAGTACCATCAGTTCCCTCAAGGAAGAGAAGGAAGCAACTTGACGACTTTTCAGCCAGTTGTCAAACTGCTCCTCCTTGAGAAGAGCGTACTCAACATAAGACATAGAATTGGGCTTGCCAGTGGTTCGGAATCTCTGGCGATAGGCCTCAGGGACCAAATCATAGGCCCTGAGAACCAAAGCCTTTACTTTGTCATAATCTCTGGCAAGGCCCTCTTCCAATGCATTATATACCTGGAGTGCCTTGCCCGTCAATCTACACTATGAGTACCGTCCACATTTCTGTGGGCGAAGACAACCGGGTAGCAACCCTTTCAAAAGCTTTAAAAAATTCTGGTACGCTCCCCTCATCAAAAACTAAAATCAACTTTAGTGCACCCGAAATATTAAATTTATCTGATGATGAGCTATAGGGAGAGCTAAAATGATTAGGGGACCCTTGCACCTTGGCCAACTCAAGCTTAAGCTTGAGCAACTCAATCTCATGTTTCCGGGCCCTCTCATCCTCCTCAAACTGCAGCTTCAATAACTCAATTCTCTTACAAATTACATGGAACTCCTCCTGCCCCATTACATGAGCAGAAGGTGTTACATGGTTGGGAACGGCCTCCTCAGCTAAAAAGGGGTTAGTTGAAATATTAAAATTTTTAACAGCCCTGGCCGGAGTAGGAAAATTGGCCGGAACTTCATACATAACCTTTACGGCAGGGGAATCAGCGAACAGGGACAAACCAGGATTTATGCTCACATCATCGACTATGGATCCTTCTTGGTCCGACCCAAAATCAGTGCCACTCTCAAAATCACTCGCTAGGCCGCTAGCTACCTCATTACCCTCAGCCAAATCTTGGGACACTTTTTCCTTAACCAGTTTTAACAAATTGGCCCGAGTGTCAGAGGACTTATGAGGGATCTCCAACCACCGGGCACACTGTACCAAATAAACCCTTGTCAAAACTCCGAAATATTTTAAACAGTCAGCCGAACCCAAGAATTCCGACGGGTCAAAAGTAAAGTCCTTCATTTTAATGAAAATAATACCCTATGGGGAAGGAAAGCAACCAAACCAAAAATCAAATATCAACAATAAATACTGTCACATCACTCCAGAGCTGAACTGCTCCCCCAAACACCGAGTACACCTACGTACGATCCTGTCACGGTCGCCACTTGTTACGACCTGTGTAGGCCGTAGTTCTGGTTCTTTAAGCTTTGATTTTTAAAGGAGTCGTAGGTAGTACATTATTTTTGTAACTCGGTGAACTGAGGGAAGATAGAACAAAAACACTGGAAAAATCTGACAATATTTATTACAGTACACTTAAATAAATTCAACCTTGCACCAGGAGTAACAAAAAGCTCCTAAGACCAACAACAATGAGTAAACAAAAATGTCCTGGAGGACTAATATACAGAGTCCTCTAAATACACAAGGTTGACCTATATCTAATAATCTTAACCCTAACATGGAAAAACTAAACAGATCAAAAGTATGGCTCATATATTAAGCCGGGCCCACAAATATCAACAAACCACTACCCTATTACTAAACAGATAGGAATAAGGAAGACAGGAGAAATGAAAAGGCAGAAAACCTTAAAATTACCTACCTACACACAAACATTAAAGGCTAAACCAAATTCCAAATAATAAAACTTAACGAGAAAGCATACAAATACACATACCACATTAAACTAAATACATAAGTATTTAAAAATATTCACATAAAAGAATTAAGCTTGGGGTCATAATTTATAGATATATGTATATATCTTAACACTGTATTAACTATCCGTGAAATAATTCAACGGTACTTAACCATACATGGATTGGACGACAAGAGAAGGGACGAACGTTCATCAGCATCAGAGGGAGTATCATTAACACCAGGAAAACGGGTTGGGCACATCCATAACGATAATGAAAAGATCGTAACTTTACCTGGGTAATGACTCCCCACGTTCCTTCTCACGGACCCTTGGTCCACAGACGAGTAGCGTAACAGATGTGATGACGCTCTTTGATCACGGCAATAGTACCTCCAACAGTGCCGGGACGGAACAACGGCACCGTCTTCCCACAGGATCCTCAGGCGGGGAAAATAACGCCAAGTGAAGGTCGCAAGTGACACATACACTTGCAGGACGTAACAAGCAAGGTGGCTATCGCAGGTGACAAAACCCCTGCATATGTGAGCCGTGATCCAAAGAAGTGTACAATTTACCGCGGGTGGCTCAAAGACACCAGCGAAATAATCCTCCAAAGGCAACTATTCCTTATGAGGGAATAAAAGGCGTCTACCAAGGGCTGCTGAATTAGTATACACGTCTGTGCTCAAGGTACGGTCCGAACTGAACATTCCAGGCAGCAGTAGTCTCGTCCACGGCTCTCACTAAACACCAAACACTCGGAAAAAAAAATAAACAAAAGAGTTAATGGCAATTCACTAATTGACGACGGAGGAGGAGAGAAGGTTATCACCGAACTCTTATGAAAAGGGCAGTTAACATTTACTCCTGCCGAAGACCGAATTTATTTATAAACAATTAAATAACCTACTTTAACATAACATATATATATATATATATATATATATATATATATATATATATATATATATATATATATATATATATACATATATATAAACAAATAAATATATACAATTTTATATATATATATATATATATATATATATATATATATATATATATATATATATATATATATATATATATATATATATATATATATATATATGTAATAAATGAAATAGTTAGTTATTACATCTTTAAAACACATGACGTAATATGTCATTGTGGATGAAGATGCTAGCGTGAGATTTGCTGTAATCATATTAATTTATAAACAGGATGTACTTTGCAGCCTCGGCAATGTAACATTTTTCTGAAACGTCAACACCAATGCATAGTGTGTGAAAGAATGTAAAGTTTCCATATTGTGTTTAAATGCTAAGACAACTATGCATACGATATCTGTGATATCGATAATTTAAGCAGTTCATATCTATACTTCACCTGAATTGGTCATCCGACCAAACCAGCTCCACTCCTGTGATGGAGATGTTTAACACTGTTGTTTTTAGAGAATAAATACTTTTTAAAGTCACTAAGATGAACTTCATTTTCAAGACTTAACATCTTAAACAACACATACTCAATGTGTGTTTATAAAAGTAGCAAACTAATAAATGGTGGCAGCGGTAAAACACCAATAAATGGTGGCAGCGGTTAAACCCTACGAATCAGAGAAAGATCTTCAAGTAATTAAAATAATAAACTCTAAGAATTAGAGGAAGATCTTCAAGACATCAAAATAGAGCTGTAAAAACCAGAGAAAGATCTTCAAGAACTCAACGTTAATGAATCTACAATTTTGACTAAGTAACATAGTCCATCGAAATCTATAACATATAATGAATGGTATACATACAAACTGATGAACTGGATCTTCAATCAACATCCTAGGAAACCCAAGGACTGACGTTCAACGCTTACAAAACATATCCAGGAAGCACTACATTCAACGGAAACTCGAACGATACATCGCTAACAAACATCAAGAGAGAGAGAGGATGGGACGACGTCACACAGAACCGTATATAAACTAAGTACAATTTTTCAAATTCAATCCAGTTTGGGCAGTGAAGTGTAGTTATGACGAGTCGTTAGTCAATTATTACTGGGGTGAGTGGTTTGCTAATCTTTTATTTTCCTTTCATTAAAGGAAACTGTGTTCAACTCCGAATTCTCATCTAGAATTTTTTCTCTCTTTGTGCTAATTCCTTTTTCTTTCAGAAATTTACAGGAAACATCTTTGTGTTCGGTTTTCTTTCAGAAATTCTCGGGAAATGTCTTGGGATTAGTAACATTGTTTTGGGGAATTTTATTATAATATTTGTCAGTGGGTATTTATGCATTTACGCAGTGGACGTCTGTATTCATATAGGTATTTTGATAGAATTGCAAGGGGTCGTAGAGATAGGAAAAGAAATACAGCAGTCATGACGCCCCCTGTGAGCCCCACCCCTGGACCTAGTGGCGTAGGACAGACTAATCCTCCCCCAATTGTGACGCTTGTAAATGCCAGGTCTGCAATCCTTCCTTTTCAGGGTCGAGTCAATGGGTTCTTGCCTCAAAATGTGGAGTCATCGTAGACCCTTTTGTACAATTACAAGAAGCTAAAAGTTTTATAGATTTTTCTAAGGGGGATGCGAGTGCGTATTTAAGAGGTGTTTCATTTCAGGAAGCAGTTACCTGGGATGATTTCAAAGTTAGGTTACACGCGGTCTATGGGGGTGAAGAAGCCTTGGATGTAGTATTAACGTTAAAAAATACACTTAATCAAGCCACTATGAATCGGCTTAATGTTATTGAGAGAGCAGCCCTCATAGCTGATAGGCTTAATGAATATCAGGAAATTTTAGGTAATTCCACTTGGGTTACTAGAGATAACATCTCCGTGAAAGATTTTTTACGATTGATGTATTTAACTTGCATGACACTTATGTTGCCTGAAGCTTTAGTACGGTGTTTTGATAAAAAGTTAACGCCTGCAAGTACGGAATTGGATGTATATAAACAGATAAAAAAACACATGTCTAAGTGTCCAGATCTCGATCCCGTGTTAACTCAAGTTTTTGCAAAGAATGAAAAAAAGCCACAAACAGGGAACGTAGTTAATAATAGTCAAGTAGCGGGAATGACGTGTTATAATTGCAAACGTCAAGGTCACTTAAGCGCGGACTGCAGAACGAAATTCTGCTCGATACATAACAGTTCGACTCATTCATACAATCAGTGTTACTTGCGTAAGACACAACAGAATCCCAGAAATACACAGTCAATTCCACAGTCAGTTCCATATGGAAATAAAAAGAAAAATCCTCATTTTAACAATAAGAAGAAACAACCAAATGTCAATGCAGTTCAGAGTCCGAAGCAAACAAACACTTCTTCGAATATCGCTGAGCCTGGGTCGTCAAACCAGACCTCGCAAGGTCAGACTAATTTTCAGAATGTGCAGAGCAAAGCAAATACCACATAGTTAACTCCAGAGGGGGAGAGAGTGATGTTGGGTCAAGGTCATTCAAGTCAACATCAATAGTATTGAATAATCAATTTAATCTTTTATCAGATAATTGTGAGGCAATAGATTTTCCTATGAAACACACGGCCGAAATAAGTAAAACAGTGCATGTTCCCGTAGATTTGCAACGAATTCATACAATAATAAGCCAAAATGAGTTACGACCAACCTTATATGCTGTAAATTTAGAACACAAATCCTTTAGGTTAGTTTTTTACTCTGGTAGTCCACGTAATATCATGGATTTGAAGACACATCATTTGTTGTTTTCGAACTTTCCGATTGAAAAATCCGGAATTAGACTCTCGGGTATAGGAAATAATGAATTAAATGTCATAGGCATAACTCATGTTCAATACAAAGTCGGTAAACGCACGTTTGCCGATACATTTGTTGTTGTACAAAACATTGATATGTATCCAGCTGTAATTATAGGATACCCATCTATGGGAAATCAAAACATTATCTTAGCCCCTGCCAAGCACGGCGTGTATATCAAAGGGAAATTCTATAAGTCTTCTAATACCTTAAAATCAATTTTGGATTAAAAGGAGACGACAAATGTAACCGTAACATACGTTGAAAAACCAATAACTTGTCTCACTAATAAAGAAATAATATACGCGACCCAGCAGAATTCTCGTTCACCCGTAATATCATCTTGCACGCAATCTATCGAGCCAAACGTACCATCGAATTTAATAGTGTGAATAAAGAAAACATTACCGGGATCTGAAATATTAATCCTTTCCGACACTTTGAAAACTAACGGATTGTCTGTCACACAAGCTATTTATACAGTAGGCTCACATCAACAATGTAATATTGAAGTCTGTAATCATTTAAATAACACTTTAGTAATTCACAAAAATCAACATATCTTGGATGTAGAAGTTTATAAACATCGTATTCTTACCGTTGCTGAAATCAATCACTCTCAATCAGTTGCGGATGAATCCCTTTTGCAATCCATTAAAAATAAAATCAATAAAGACATTCAAGACGAAGAAATTCAGCAGAAAATTTTTGGACTTTTAACTAAATATCATGATGTTTTTTCCACTATGGATGGATCCTTAGGAAAAACAGATGTGATCGAGCATCAAATAAGGTTAAAGGACAAGCAGAAAATTATCTATGTACCCTCGTACAGACTCCCTATGAAATTCCAGAATGAAATAAATGATGAAGTAGGTAAAATGCTAGAAGAAGGAGTCATTAGGAAATCAAACAGCCCTTACAATTTTCCTTTAATAGTTGTACCGAAAAAAGATCGAACATGGCGTATCTGCGTCGACTTCCGTCGTCTAAACGAGGAGACGATCCCTGATCGATTCCCAGTGCCATGTACTGACGATATTTTGTCTTTGTTAGGTCAAAATAAATATTTTACCAGTTTGGACTTACTTAAAGGCTTTCACCAGATATCATTAGAAGAAGATAGTATCCCATACACAGCCTTCAGCACAGCCAGGGGACATTATGAATTTTTACGGATGCCTTTTGGTTTACGTTGTGCTCCTATAACATTTACAAGAATGATTAACATAGTGTCTGGAGACTTGTTAGGGGATATATTGCATGCCTAGATGGATGATCTTGTAATCTTTTCCAACACCTTAGAAGAACATCTACGTAAGTTAGAACTAGTACTACAGAGATTGAGACAACAGAACTTAAGGGTAAAGATTAGTAAGTGTGAATTTTTCAAAACAGAATTAATATATTTGGGTTTCATGGTGTCAAGCCAAGGTCTTCGTGATAAGGTGTCGGCTATACGTAATTTTCCCATTCCTACTAATGTCAAGGGAATACAGCAATTTCTGGGTTGTAGTGGATATTACAGGCGTTTTATACGCAACTATTCAATAATAGCCGCTCCTTTAACTGATCTTACGAAGAAGGGCGTAGATTTCATATGGTCTGAGCATCATCAACAAGCGTTTAATACCTTGAAAGATGAACTGTGTAGTTTTCCTATCTTAAAATTTCCTGACTTCGGTAAGGAATTCTTCATTGCAACAGACGCCTCAGACTTAGGAGTAGGAGGGGTATTGCTTCAGCAATATGATAAAAAAATTTTCCCGATAGCTTTTTATTCTCGAAAATTGAGAACTTCCGAAAGTAAGTATGCAGTAATAGACAAGGAATGGCTAGCTATTGTTAATTCACTAGTGCATTTTAAGTTCATAATTTACGGTTATCCCGTTAAGGTTCTTAATGACCACAAACCACTAACCGAGTTCTTTAAAGGCTTCAACCACAGCCCTAAACGAACTCGGTGGCATTTGATCATTCAAGATATTGGCGCAAGAATCGGGTATTTACCTGGGAAAGCAAATATCATTGCGGATGCATTATCACGCAACCCCGTGTCATCTTGTACGGAGCCTTTAGCTGAATTAATAGATATATCAACATCCATGCCTATTGTTAAAACGATATCTGAACAAGAAGATTTAGGCTGGAGCGCTGAATTATTACAGACTGAGCAAAGAAAAGATCAGAAAATAGAAACAATTATAAATGCTTTGAAAGGCAATCATAAGGAAAAGGGATATATAAACTATAAGCAGCAGAATTATATAATCAAAGATAATATTCTGTGTAGGACTGTGACAAGGAAAACCCGCAATACACCACATGTAACTAACGACCAGGTAGTAGTACCAATCTCACTTATTTCCACTGTCCTGAATTGGTTGCATTCAAATCCATTACATGGACACCCGGGGTTCTCATTAATGTCACAGAAAGCCAAATCATTGTTTTATTGGCATACGATGCTTACAGATATAAAAAGACACATAGCTAATTGTCGCACATGTCAGGAAAACAAAGGGCATACGAAAACACCTGTCAGCCTAGGGGCTTATCCCGTGCCCAATCAACCCTTTGAAAGAATACATTTAGATTTGTTAACCAGATTTTACGAGTCAGACAGAGGAAATAAGCACCTCTTAGTAATTATAGATGCTTTAACTCGATATACAGAACTAATAGCGCTTAAAACTAAAACTGTGATTGAATGCGCTAGGAAGTTTTACGAGTGTTACATTTGTAAACATAGAATTCCACACATGATAATCTCAGACTTGGGTGGTGAATTTAATAATCACTTTCTTACCTCATTGTGTGAATTCCTTAGCATAAAGAAAATAAATACCGTGATATATCACCCAGAGTCGAATGGGCTAGTGGAAAGAGCAAATAGAAAAGTTTTAAATATATTAAGAGTAACACTAGGGGGATCAGACCCCAACTGGGATATGGCAATACCGGCGGCACTGAGTACTCCGAATCATTCATATCATATATCAATTAAAATGTCACTGCATGAAGCATTGTATGGTACCCCAGTTAGAACGCCTTTCCATGTATTAACGCCTACAACTAATCTACCAAATCCTTTAAAAGAATCTATAAATGCAAGCAAAAGTCGTTATGATATCCTTCGAAAGAATTTAGAAGAATCACAAATCATAATGAAAAGAAATCATGATAAAATAGCGAAGCCAACTAAAACATATACCGTGGGTGATAACGTGTATATACAAATCAATATGCGTAAAGGACTCAATTATAAACTAACACCTAAGTTTGAAGGCCCATTTAACATTTTGGAAACATTAACGGCCAATAGGTTTAGAGTTCAAAACGTATCCCAACCCACGGATGAGAGATTCGTACTATTGGCTCACATAAGAAATTAAAAAGAAAAAAAAAAGAGAGGAAAAGAAGTGAGGGAATTTTTTTTTATTTTATGTGATTAAAAGTTTTCTTCTTAATGCTGGAGTAATTACATATATTTGTCTCGTTACAGGTTTCCAAGATGAATTTTTGGTTGTTGGGAGTGATATTGTTCGCTCAGACATTTTTCTCGTGTGGGATG
>NC_090740.1:90344327-90349327 GCF_036898095.1 Palaemon carinicauda
TAGAGTGTTACAGGGTCCTTTGACTGGCCACACAGTACAACAAAGGACCATTCTCTCTGATTTCGGTTTTTTCCCTTTGCTTTCACAGTCACCGAAAAGGGTGGCCTATTCTTTACAGATTCTCCTCTCTCATACACCTGACATAACTGAGATTGCCAAACAATTTTTCTTCACCCAAGTGGTTAACTACTGTACTGTAATTGTTCAGTGGCTACTTGCCTCTTGGTAAGTGTAGAAGAGACTCTTCAGTTATGGTAAGCAGCTCTTCTAGGAGAAGGACACTCCAAAATAAAACCATTGATCTCTAGTCTTGGGTAACGCCAGAGCCTCTGTACCATGGTCTTCCACTGCCTTGGGGTAGAGTTCTGTTGCATAAGGTTACACTCGTGCACACTTCTATCTACTGTAGTTCCTCTTCCTCTTGTTTTGTTAAAGTTTTTATAGTTTTTATAGGTAATATTTATTTTAATGTTGTCACTGTACATAAAATACTATATCTCTCTTTATATCCTTCGCTCAATGGGTTATTTTCCCTGTTGGGGCTCTGGGCTTATAGCATCCTGCCTTTCCAACAAAGTTTACAGATTAGCATTTAACATTAATAATAAAAATAATTATAAAAATTATAATAATTATAATAATAATTATACACACACACACACACACACACACACATATATATATATATATATATATATATATATATATATATATATATATATATATATATATATATATATATATATATATATATATATATATATATATATATATATATATACACACACACAGTTCATGCACTTGTTTTGCATAGTGTTTGTAAAACACTCTTGATGATTTCCAATTAGTGTATGAACGAAGGGACTCAAAGTCCATATACTGAAAGAAGTTCAATGATGAAGCAATCTTTCTTGGATCATGACCTGTGGGAGTACTGTCCGGATCCGCTCTACGAATAAAGTAGGTGAGCTTCGCCCTTAGTTTTTTTAGGGATAAATTTGATCCAGAAGTTTCTCCTTTAAAGAGCTGTCCTTCCCTGAAGTCTGAAGTTCTACGAAGACAGACCTTTAGACACTCTACAGGACATAGAGAGACATCTTCCCTCAGAGGGCAGATTCTCCAGAGACCCCACCTCGTAGTGGGTAGCTCGTATTTAGCCAGAAAGGATGGATCAGGAAATAGATTCAGTTCTCCCACTTCCGTGAACTGAATGTGACCCTCATCTCTGGATATGGCCACTATTTCACTAACTCTAGCCCCGGAGGCGATAGCGAACAAAAAAATAACCTTTTGGGTTAGATCCTTAGGAGAAAAATCTTCATTGTTCACAGATGAGGCATAATGTAAGACCTTGTCCAAAGACTAAGAGATGGGCTTTGGTGGTACCACGGGCTTAAGCCTAGCACATGCCTTTGTAATCTTATTAAGGATTTCATTCGCCAGATCCACTTGAAAGGCATATATGAGAGGCCTAGTCAAGGCTGACTTGCACGTATTTATCGTATTAGCCGCCAGACCTTGGCTATGAAGAAGGACAAAGAAGGACAGACAGAAGTTCATTGAAATTTCTTTCGGTCCTTTTGCTTTGACAAACGCAACCCACTTTTTCCATGAAGACTCATATTTTCTTCTAGTTGACTTGGCCTTGTATTCTTCCAAAAATTCTAGATTGCCTTTTGAGATCCCAAACCTTTTTCTAATCGCTTGAGCGAGAAAATCATGAAATGAAGGGTTTGGGTTCTCTCTGATAAAACGAAAGGAGTTAATTTCTGAATCTTCGGAAATATACCTAGGGTCAGACCTAGGACCAGACTCATCTAGTCTAGCAGCCCGACTAGAGGAACCTCATGTGGGGCTATATAGCGAGGTAGTTTCTTGAAGACGCTCATGATGAAGAGGTCAAATTGCAGTTCCGGGACTTCTTCCCATCTGGGAGGTATCAAAATAGAGTATCCACCGTCACGTCGTGGATCAGTTGTAAATGAACTGCTGGTAGGTGCCGTCCCTTTAAGAGAGGGATGGGTAACTTCACCAAGACTGAATGAGACGTTCAAATGTGACGTATTATTATCGCTTTGGTGTCCCAGATCAGTTGTAGGGAGTCTGATCTGTGTGGAGGGGGCTTCCCCACCCATGAAAGGACCAGCAGAGTCTTGGGACTTTCGTGCTCTAATTTCTGTTAGAGAAGCAATTAACGAGGGACCGACCTCAGTCTTTTTTTATCTCTTCAAGTGTTTGATTCGTGTTTTCTCCAAGCTCCAAGACCTCTTTTGGTTCTGGTCCTTTTCTTGACTTTGGTTCGTACTTCAGTCGAACCCAACAATTAGGGAAAGCTTCAAAGCTTGGCCAAAATTGAATTTTATCCAAAGGAATAGCACCTATTTTCTCTGAGATGCAGAGATTGCCATTTAAAATCGGCATCTGCTTCGCGAACCTCCAGGGATTGGTTATGGAGCATGTTAGTAGGTCTTGATTCATGGGTCGTTTGACTGACCCCTGGAAAGCAACAAGAGAAGCTTTATGAGCATCTATCTTGCGTTTTACTTCCTGCTTCTCGTTTTGTCTACGAAAGCTCTCTATTTGATTTTTCAGTAGGATACATAATTGTACCACATTATCCAAATTAGGGGTAGAAGACGAAGATGTCGACATCGATGGCTCTAAAGCCGGCACAGGCGGAGGAAATTCCGACACAACATCTTCCTCTTCTACCTTGGGTCATTTCTTGCCATTAATCCCAAAGGTTTTCTGGCCATCAGGGGATGTAGTTAGCTCCTGAGGCACTTCTGTTTCCTCACTTGCTTCCGGAAATAGTAGCTTACGCATCCTATCATTAGGTAGGAAAGGTCCCGGTCTTTTGAAAGCCTCTCACCCAGTTACGTAACTTATATTGAGCTGTATCCCTAGTCTCTGTATACTTGGGATTTTCAAAACCTTCGGACATTAATGTCCGACATATATTGCAAACCTGTGGGTTCCAATAATGTAGGGATCTGGAAATAATACTGCAGTGGGAATGGCACTGTTGTATTCCCAATAGTATTATGATAGCGGGGAGAGCCTTTGGACGGCTCCCTTTTGCCACATCCTCCTCGAACCCAAATTGCTGTTTGGGGTGCAGATTGCTATGGAGGCGTGTCAAGAATGCGTCTGCTGATATTATGCGATATTCTTTGGAGAAATTTTAAGGAAATTCGCGCCAGGAAGCTACTTTAAGGAACTTTCATCACAATGACATGGCTTGAGCCCCCCCCCAAAAAGAAAATATATATATATATATATATATATATATATATATATATATATATATATATATATATATATATATATATATATGTGTGTGTGTGTGTGTGTGTGTGTGCGTGTGTGTCTGTGTGTGTGTATGTATGTCTTTTTTTGTGTATCTGTGTTACATGGAAAACCTGTAATCAGTAAATTCATGAAATCACTAAACTTTCCATGAAATAAGTGTACTTACTTCGACTGTTAGTGATTACATGAAATCCATGTACGATGTCAATTGAATTGATACAATTCTATGCTTAATATTTCATCGGTATAATATGCCATTCCAGTAATATGAATGTTCAAGGCTCAATCACCATAATCTATTAGTGGTGTCTTCTTCAGTTTGCTTGTGAGTAATGGCATCTTTAGGAAAGTAGAAGACTTGAATCGAACTTGAGCTTCACAGCCAAAGTGCATAGTGTATGGTACCCGATTAATACCTTCATATAAACTGGATCTGTTTTTTTTCCTACAGCTGCTGGAATTTAGACATCGTTGCCCCCATCTAGGCAACAAACTAATCATTGGTGCCACAATAATGACTTTGTAAGGATCACTGTCTCTGTGGTTGGTGTGGCTTCCCAGGAATAACAACTAGCTTGTGCCATATTTAATATACATCCTTAATAATTTAACACTGAATTCGCTACATGAAAAATCCGAAATTTGGTAGAATTACATCTCATGGTCAATATCAACATAGGGATTAACAAGGAATTCAATAGACGCTAGTGGTTATCACTATTAGTATTTAGATACTGATTAAGCCAGAAAAAAGGGGAATACAATACACACCGTTGTTTATTTGGATTCACTATCCAAATGGCAATGAAGACTTGGCAATAATAAGAAAAGGTCAATGTAAATTTGGCAACAGCAAGTCGAAGGCCATGAAGGTATGGCAGTAGCAAAAAACCATAATTTAGCAACAAACATAAGGGGCAATTTAGCAAAAAACGTAAGGGGCAATGAAACATGATGAAAAAAAATGAATAAATAATAGTAATAGGATATTGAAGCATGTCACCAGCAACGATAAGGTCAATTAAGGATTACCAGTGGAGAAATAAGGGTAATAAAAGGCAATGAAGGCATGATATCAGTCAATGAAGGGGGATAAAAGCATACCAACTGTCATTTGAAGAGAAATGAGGGCATTTCCAGTTGCAAGATATAAAGGGTTATGAAGGCAGGCTAGCAGCAAGATTAAGTAAACTCTAATTTTAAAGACCCTGTATTGGAAATTATAGTTCTTAAATATTCAAATGATTCTGCCTCCTTAATCTTTCCTGTTTCAAAGGGTATTCCATTTTCCATTGCATAACCCGTTATATTCATCTCTGTCTTTCTTTTATTTATATTTAGTCCAGCCACATGTGATATTTCATGCATTCTGGTGAGCAAACATTGCAAATCCCATGGTGTTCTTCTAACAAGGACATCATCATGAGTATACTCTAGGTCCGCTAAATTACTCTTGCCAATCCCGTCTAATCCTTTTCTAACATCTCCAACTGTTCTATGCATTACAAAATCGATGAGGAGGATGAACAACATAGGAAACGACACATTCGCTAGAAGTACTCCAGTGTTCACTGAAAATTCTTTTGATAAGACTCCATTAACATTGACTTTTCACTTGGTATGCTCATGAAGAGATTTAATGAAATTTACCTATTTGCAACGAATTAAATAGTAACGCATATTCTCCC
>NC_090740.1:90354327-90371827 GCF_036898095.1 Palaemon carinicauda
CACTTAAATCAGCGGCCAGTGTATATAACTTAGTAAAGGGGTGATCATTCCTCTAGGTGGAACACCTTTTATCAATATTGCTCCTCTGTTTATTATGTTATGTAATTTCTTAAGTTGTACTTTTGGTAAATTGTAATATATGAAGTTCATGTAGGTAATCCAGGTAATTGTTAACTTATGGTATTGTGTACCAAAATGGAATGGCCCTTCATACATACCTGAAGTAAAAATACAGTAGTTAGATGAGAATATCCCTATCACATTATCTTCATCAACTTATCTTGTTGGGATATATTCAGAGATTTCTTATTAAAATATTTTTAATCTTGCAAAGGTCTACATTACAGCTCTACTCTCTGGCTTGTTTAACAACTTTTGACTTACGAGTGAGAATATATAAACAAACTCTTACACATAAATGTAAAAAAAAAAACAAAAAAAAAAAAACAAGCATCACTCTCAAAAAATATCGAATCCATCTGCTATACAAAAATAAGAAGAATCACATCCTAACTTTAAGACAATTAAATAATTATAGAATCTTTCATAACCTACGCTACTACACTATATAACTATGCTGAAACACGTTCTATCAATGCAATACTTTGCAACATTGCTCGTATTACCCGTCGCATATTTTGTATCACAGTACAAAATACATAACAGTCTTCTCCCCCTTAACTTCACATTGTACAAAACTACAAATCTAATCTCTCAGGGGGCTTCCCTCTATTCATCCTATAGGGGAGTACTCTAACTTCATCCTTCACTGTAAATTCTGAATCTACATCTGATGTTTGAGCATCTTGGTTAATATTGATTTAACTACTTCTGAAAATGCTCTCATCACTAACGTTCACATGATCTACAGCATTTTTATTTAACGGCTATAATTGATCAAAATTACTTTTTACAATATTTCCACCAACATCCTAATGTGAATTACCTATATCTTTTACGATTATCCCTGTTGCACATTTTTCTGGAGTATTGTATGATCTTACCATGACATCAGAACAAGGGAAAAATGTCTTACTTTTAGGAGACTTTCTAATCGCTTACACCCTTTTCTTCTAAATCACTTAGCAAACTTGGATACAATTATTCTAACATACACCTTATCCTCCTCCCCATCAACAAATATGATATGGTCATACCCGTTATACTGTGTGGTGTTGTTCTATAAGACAATAAAAACTTTGACACATTGAAAAATAGGTTTTTTTTTTTTTAATTAGCCTTTCTGCATTTCATGTTATACTTAAATGTTTGAACAAATTTTTCAGCCCCTTCATTCGTGGAAGGGTGATATGTTGCTATAAAAGTATGTTTAATACCACTCAATTCACAAAAATCTTTAAATTTCTATGAGGTAAACTGTGGACCGTTATCACTTAAAATCCTTTCTGGAATTCTATGTGTAGAAATTTTTTTCATTAATTCTTGAATTGTGGTCTAAGATGTTGCTGTCTCTATTGGAATTACTTCTGGCCACTTACTGTAAGCATTTACAACTACAAAAAACAAACAACCTAAGAAAGGACCTTAAAATATATGTACACTTTTTGCTATGAATACCTGGGTAATTACAACGGGAGCATTCTAGCAAATTGAGGGTGTTCTGTTGTGTAAAACAATCCATACTTTTTTTTTTTTTTTTTTTTTTTTTTTTTTTGGTAATTCAATATCTCTATCTACACCTGGCCGCCAGACAAAAATCCTTGCAACAAAATTTGATCTGACAATACATTCATGATCACCATATATTTCAGACAGAACTTAATTCCTCAGTGAACTAGGAATAATTACTGTTGACCCTTTCAATATAAAACCTAGTGTTATACCCAATTCACTCCATATATCTACACTTTAAAATTTACCTCATGTCCACATAAGTCCCTACTTGTCATTAAACTCTCTAAAATCTTACTAAATATTGGGTCTTTTTTGGTATTATGTACAATATCCCTGTCTGTAATGGGCACATCATATAAAGAAACTAGTAATATACTATCATCATGCTCTTCTGTGGATTTGTCTACTGGATATAAAGATAAAGCATCTGCATTACGTATCTTTGATGTGGGACGATAATCTATATAATGCGGCTAATGTAACTTCCAAGCATCGTAGTCTTGCAGGTACAAACGTAGGTAAACTTGTTTTTGGACCAAATATTGGTAATAGAGATTTATAATCTATAACAAGTGTAAACTTTTTCCTTCCATAAAGATACATATGAAATTTCTTCAACTTCATTCACTAACGCTAAACCTTCTTTTTCTATTTTAGAGAAACTCCTCTCTGCCTTGTTCAACACTCCGATTTTTCGGTTCCATCCGGCATTACATGACAGAATACTGCGCCTAAACATATGTTTGATGCATCACAAACTAATTCAACTTTTAAATCCATTTAATAATGTACTAGAAAGGTAGGGGAAGTTATTTGCTTCTTGATTCTTTCAATAGATTCCTGACAATCTTTTGTCCAATTCAACTCCATACCACAATTCAGCGAGTTATACAATGAATGTGAGATTGTAGATAAGTTCTGAATGAAATTTTCATTAAAATATTATAAAACCTATAAATTATTGTAATTCCTTAATATTTTCTGGTAGCTTAGTGTATATCACTGCATTAATTTTCTTCTTAGCCTTACGAATACCTTCGCCTTTGATTTCAAAACTTTAATATTCTACTGAATCAACTTCTAGAATACAATTGCTCCTATTTACTCCAATTTTATATTCCTTCAACTTCTTCAGAAATGCCGGTAATCTTTCTCTATGTTCTCTTCAATCTTTACCAGAGACTAAAATATCATATATGAAAATGGATACTCCTAGCATTTCTGAAAAATCTTATCCATAGTTGACTGCCATATAGCTTGACTGCTTGCTACACCATAAGGCAATCTCTTTTGCCTATAGAGGTATTAACTGTACATAGTTCTTGTGAATTTTCACCCATGCAAAGCTGTTGAAATGCTTGTCTAAAATCTAACTTAGAAAATATATTACATCCTGACATGGTTGTAAACATTTGTTTGGATTTGGTAATGGATGTTGAGATACCTGAATCTGTGGAATCAACGTTACCTTGTAATCACCACATCCTTACCCGACTGCTTTCCTTCACAATAGGAACTAATGGTCTAGCACAATCTGAGTATGTAAATACTTCCTAAGAATCTTCACTTTCTAACCTTTTGATTTCTGTTTCAACTGCACTTTTCAATGGATACGGTACTGGTCTCGGAGCAAAAAAAAACTAGGAGTACTATCCGATTTCAAAACTAAAATTAGCTTTGAATTCTTTACTGTACTAGCTTTATCTTCAAATACATCTTGAAACTCAGATAGGATAATATCCAGAGATACTTCATTCGTGTGTTCATCTTCTGTACCTGTAGCTTTCAAAGTACTAGTCCAATCCAATTTTATATATTGTACCCAGTCCAATCCTCGTAAAGTTTGTCCTTTAACTTTCCCTACCATTAATGTCATTCTGTCTTACTTCTGATCTTTGTACTGCATTTTCACATTTGAAGCACCTATTGCAGGAATATCAAAACCACTATAACCTCCCAAATCTCTATTTGTACTTTCTATAAAAAAAATTAAGAATTTTTTTAGCTGTTTTCTTGGACATAATGTATATATATCAGATGCTCTGTCAAGTTGCATTACAAGTGGTTGACCATTTATGATCACTTCTACCAATATGTATTTCTTTGCACCTCTGTTGACAGAATCAATGTGAAATGGAAAAGTAGTTTTTGACCTAACATGATTATCATGAACATTTTCCTCATTACTCTTTTGCCCTATAATATTAACTGCTGCATTTATTTTATATGCATACGGTTTTGGGAATCTACAAGCATTGGAAAAATGTCCTGTCTTTCTACATTCCTGGGTGTTTGTCCTATAGAAGGGCATTTCCTTGCTTCGTATGCAATATGATCATGTTTACCAACCATATAGCATTCGTGTTTTTCCTGTTGCTTATGCGTAAAGATCTGATTCATATATTTGTGAGCATTAGTTCAGCAATTTCCTATAACTAAGCTTTGGCATATTCTATCTCTGATTCCCATTGAGTTTCAACTTTGAGCCTATCTTGCTAGTCTTAGAATTTTCCATTCTATTGCTTGTGGAATTACCAATTCTATGACTTTGCCTGTGTAGTGTTTCTTGAGCTATGCCTATAATCATTAAGTTCTCTAGTGTTAAATCTTTATCTCGCTATATTTTCTTTCTTATCCCTTGAGATATTGTCGAGGGGCAACAACTTGATCTATGATAACATTTTCTAACACTAAAAATTCACACGAAACAGCTATATTTCTAAGTCTAGTCTCAAACGTATCTAAACGCTCGTGGTCTTTCATGCCTGAGCTGTAAATTGATACCTTTCAAAATATCTATTGACCGGAGTGGCAAAATATTTAGTAAGAGCCTTAATCGCGGCTTCACTAGCATTTTGGGTAGGTTGTAGTGTCTAGAAACTCCCCAAACCTCTCTCCCGACTGTGTTCAGTAATAATGCCTTCTTTTTTGCATATTTCATACTACCTAAGGCTTTAATGTAAAGATTAAATTCTTCACACCACTGTTGACATCGTGTTGCAACAGAATTGGGTTTAGCAACAATGGTAAACTTATCTGGATGCTCGATGTCCCGGTGGCATTTGTATTTCTTACCTGAATTAGGTTAGGAAAATTAAATCTACAACATTAACTAGCCACTCAGTAAGCAAGTTAATTTTAACCTAATTTCTATGTTAATTGCACATCCAGTTTGTTTATGCAACCAATAAAGGTAGTTCACAGTTTTTGTTTTATGTAAACTATCATTGTCTTATTGTGAAATTTTACCACCTATTACCTACTGGTAACGAATTTCAATGTTATCTAACTAAGTACTATCAATATAATATAAATGTTGGACTTTTTCTTCTTGCTTGACATTAAGCTTGAAAGTAGAAATGATGTATTGTGGCATTCCTCTTATTTGCTGCATACTTACTGCTGCTTCACGGGGGCTACATCTAGTTGTCTCTTCTGTTCTGCTGTTGCATTTCTCTGTATGGGTTCCTTTTCATCTGTCGCCAACTTTCAAGGTATGGTATTGGTTACCAAAATGGAATGGCCCTTCATACATACCTGTAATAATAAACAAGTAGTCAGATGAGAATATTCCTATCCAATTATCTTCACCGACTTGTCTTGGTGGAATACACCCAGAGACTCCTTATTAAAATAAATTTAATCTTGCTAGGGTTTATATTATAGCTTTACTCTCTGACTTGTTTAACAACTTGTGACTCTCGAGTGAGAATTGTAAACAAAGTCATACACATACACGCAAAAAAAAAAAAAAAAAAAAAAAAAAAAAAAAAAAAAAAAAATGAGCATCTCTTTCAAAAAGATCGAATCCTACTGCAATACAAAAGTGAGAAGAATCACATCCTAACTTTGGGACTATTAATTAATGATTAAATCCGTCATAACATTTGCCACTACACTTTATAACCATGTTGAAATACGTTTTATCAATGCAATACTTAGCAACATCACTCTTAATACCCCTGGTGCATATAGTATTAAAGTACAAAATACTTAACAGAAATAACAGTTTATCACAATTTTCTTAACAGAATTTTCATCCAAGTACTTTTTTATAAAAGTAATATTTCTTAAATGATAATCAGCTGTTTTTGATACATTATTTATTTTAGCATTGAGAGACAAGATACTATCAAGAAATACACCTAGACCACAAACTCTACTGGATATCAGCACTGAGTTATTATTTATGTTCATCTGCATATCACTCATGGTTCTCAAGCTGTTTCTCTTATGCATCACCATGAACTCAGTTTTGTTCTCATTTAATCTTATTTGTTTAATTGTCCTCTATTCTCTAACACTACCAAGGATTCGATTTAGAGTTTCAGTAGAGTCATCTATATAATTTTTGGAGAATTAAAATAGTGTGTCATCCACAAATAGTTTGAATTCCACACCATGCCTTTGTAGTATTTTCGATATACCAATAGTAAAGATGCTGAAAAGATTGAGCTAATTAAACTAGGGTACACGTCTGTTTAGAGGTTCATATGATGAATATGAGTTTCCAGCTTACACACAGTAAAAACTACCTACCAAGTAGCCTTTTAGGTATTCGTAAGATTGATCTTTAACCGACGCACCGTTGATCGTTTAGTAGCAGTTCATGCACAACTCTATCGAAAGAAGCACTGAGATATAGTAGTATGAAAGTATCACATTTATTTTCATACTTCAATTCCAGCATATCACTTCCAACATAACAGAGGGCTGTTTCCATAGAGTGTAAGTTTCTATAAGCAAATTGGTTGTCATGCAAAGCTTCTATTACTTCTAAGTCACTGACAAGTTGTTAAAAAATTTCGTATTCACGCACTTTCGAAACAAAGGATAGATTCGAAACAGGTCTATATGAGCTTAATTCCTGTTAGTCCAGAGCATTTTCCAAAATTGTTGTGACTAAACCCATTTTCTCAGATTTGTGAAACTTACATTCATCAATGCTTGCATTTTCTATTCTCATTATTATTTCGGCTAAACTAGAAAGATTTCTCTCTCCTTCGGCTTGTTTGTCAGTTCAGTTACTTGCAGGGATGGTTAGATTGTATAGGTTCCACATTTCCGTGGGGAATAAAAGGGGAACAACGATCATAATATCTTCTGGTTGGTCATCGAAGGTAATTATCTTCAAACCAATTAGGTAACGGTTGCAGTTCTACTGGGAAGTCTTGTGCCATTGCATATATATAGTTATCTAAGTGAGGAACAGGAACATCTGTTATACTATTACGCATTCCATCTCTTTACAGTGTTAAGGTACTAAGCCTGTCCTACGTACAAACATCTGATTACTATTGCTCAATCCATTTACTTGCAGTGGAAAAACCATGATTTTCTCCTACTTACTTATATCTGATATACTATCACCAATTCAGATTTTTTATTTTGCTCAAGAAAAATACTGAACGTCTGTATACTAAAATTTGTTATACTATTACTCATGTCATCTCTTTGGAGTGGAGAAAGGCTGCTTTTCTCTTTCAAATTAATATCAGATAAACTGCTACGTATTCCATCTCTTTGTTGTGGGAAATTACTATTTTTCTCTAACATACTAATATTGGATGTACTATCTCACATTCTATCTTTTTGAAGTGGAAAATGTTTCTTTTTTCTCCTACTTACATATATAGTGTATAATATTACTCATTCCATCTCTTACCAGTGTAAAATTACTGTTTTTCTCCTACGTACTAACATTGGAAATACAATCAATCATGCCATATCTTTGCACTGAAAATTACTGCTTTCCTCTTACCTAATAACATCAGGCATACTATTACTCATTTCATCTCTCTGGAAGGGAAAATAAAGCTGAGATCACACTTGGGTGATATGCCTTGGCAATCAGAGGAGATATTGAAAAATCCCGGAACTAAGTGGTAGTGACCCTTGTTTACGTGATATGCATGAGATACAGATCGTCGTATACATGATCCATGAGAATCCCGTATATAAAAAGTTTTCCACTAAACCATTAACGCGTTTTGTATTTTCAAACAAAAGTATTTTTTCCACAAAGTATTCTCTCTCTCTCTCTCTCTCTCTCTCTCTCTCTCTCTCTCTCTCTCTCTCTCTCTCTCTCTCTCTCTCTCTCTCTCTCTCTCTCTCTCGTTATCTTTATTGATTTGATTTATAGTAACAAGAAAGGCATGCCCTTTCAAAGTGCAAACTGTGGCACCGCATTTCTCAATTGCTGTTTTCAAGTGAGCGGGAAACGTCACATGGTTGTGATGCTGAGTACCCAGATCGCTAGCTTTTCACACTGGCTAGTTCCCACAACGATTACATTGTACATATTTGCAATCGTTGAAAAGAAACCTTTGCCAAGACGTAGTGAGTTACGATTCACATAGGAC
Source organism: Palaemon carinicauda (assembly GCF_036898095.1). NCBI lineage: Eukaryota > Metazoa > Arthropoda > Malacostraca > Decapoda > Palaemonidae > Palaemon > Palaemon carinicauda. Next base: position 90,362,325 of record NC_090740.1, read on the forward strand.
TCCACTGCAAAGTCTAGCAGCTGAGGAGAGTCACACTGGATAGTTGCCACAGTTTTAAACAGTACAAAATTTTTTGCAACGTGGTCTGGACCGGATTAACGACGTGCGAGACCCCATTGGGTGATGTGATAGGTTGAGTAACTCTCCCAGGATATTCGACACCTTATCGAGGCGGGTTTGTTGTAGAATTGTGAAAAATATAGCTGTTTTCCAACATCGCAGCGAGTCGCAGACCATGGTTGCAGATGCGTGACTCCTGCTTAAGATACCTTTCCAACTGAAATATCGTCCTTATAGCCTCCACGCTCGTTGTGTGCAGTGTCGCTGAACCCTAGGAAGACAAAGAAGCATGAATTTTCTCTAGAATTCTTTCGAAAAGATGATATCATTTGTCGATAAATGTTGAGGCTCTACACCCTACAACAAGGCTATAGTATTCAAAAGGAATAATTCGTTAAACTGAAAAGTCTATATTATTATATTACAAAAACATCTGACACGCTATAAGCGCAATTAGGTAAACTTAGGTATATTTGAAGGCAATATTAAACAAATTGGCTAAACAGAGAAATCTGAGGCAGAAGTTGTTATCAAAGAAAAATGTTTTATCTTTTTATCTAAGATTTATAGATTGTCGATAAATTCAATCTACTGCAACCAGAATGTACTGTAAAAAAAGGTAATTCGCCTACATCAAATGCAGAAACTAACTGCCAAGAATAGTCTGGGAGTTATATATGAGCATTGGAGAAGACATTCGGAGAACATTTTATTCTAAAATGATAATCTACTAAAATTTTACTGTATTTTGATCCAGGCTTTGTCAAATCACAAATAACATCATAGCTGTAAGTGAAGTTTAGTTTCCCATTAATATATCAACTGAGCATGCTTTTGTTATAAGTAAAATCAATAAATAATTAGAATTTTCTGTTTTATTAGCCTCTGTTCCATGCTCTTTCACTGTCTAGTTCTCTTGCTTAAGGGTACACTCGCTCACACTTTTCTATCTTTCTCATTCTCATGTTTTTTTTTTCAAGTTTTTTATAGTTCATATATGATACACCTCTATCAATGTTGTTTCTATTCTTAAAATAATGTATATTATCCATCACTTCTCCTGTAGTTTATTTATTTATTTTTATTTTATTTTTTTCACAAGGCTATTTTTCCCAGTTAGACCTGCATTTTTTTTCTAGCTAGGGTTCTATCCCAGCAGATAAAAATAGGGCTAATAATCTGTTTACGTTCATTAATGTAACAGGTTAACCCTTTTACCCCCAAAGGATGTACTGGTACGTTTCACAAAAGCCATCCCTTTACCCCCATGGATGTACCGGTACGTCCTTGCAAAAAAATGCTATAAATTTTTTTTTCATATTTTTGATAATTCTTTGAGAAAATTCAGGCCTTTTCCAAGAGAATGAGACCAACCTGACCTCTCTATTACAAAAATTAAGCCTGTTAGAGCAATTTAAAAAAAGTATACTGCAAAATGTGCTGGGACAAAAATAACCTCCTGGGGGTTAAGGGTTGGAAATTTCCAAATAGCCTGGGGGTAAAAGGGTCTATTAAACTGTCCTATGACAATGGAATATTTTAGTATTTAACATTTATTATAAGACCCCTATTTTCAATTAATAGAATTAAATAATACGTAAAAACAATCTATAATGGAAAGAGTTTTGGTATTCCTGCAAGTATATTTCATCTTGAAATAGATGATTCTTGAAGATATGTGACACAAGATCCTCCTTGCTGTCACATTATGGCTGAGTAATGCAAAAATTACCCCCCAAAAAAGGAATCCTAATTCAAAGCCTTATATTACATCATATCAGACTTATGAATTCTGAGAATGATTTTGTATTTTAATGTAGATGGTATGATGTCACACTTCTTCAAAGTTATTCGAGTTATATACATCATTCAGAAAACACTGCAAAAAATATGCTGTAGTGTTTCAGTGCACCACTTTCCCCAAAAAGCCAACCTCCGTCAATACCCTTTTTGTTGAGTTAATCCTTGTCCCATCCAATCTCACGAGGTCTGGATATTCTGATGTTGATCCTCTGTGAGAGCTTAAGGAAAACGACGAATATTTCCCTCATACTTCTTTAGTTTTTTCCCTTTGGTTTGAAGGATATATGAAGGTACATTTTTTTTGGCATTACATATTTCATTTAACTTATTTTCTGCCATTTATTTTACGTTTTCTGAGTATATGTAGGTCATGTAATTTGTTTGCTTTTTAGCTATAAATATTTTTGACCAGAACCAAGGTAGTTGGAGTGTAAACGGGTGTATAAAATGAATTAGCAGTTACAGTGGATAAGAATGTGGTGAGGTTGTTTGGCCATCTAGAGAGAAGGGAAAATGGCCGTTGCCTCTTATACGTCTTTCCAATTTCTGCATTTTGTACACCGCTCATCATTTTATTTGATTCTCTCTCTCTCTCTCTCTCTCTCTCTCTCTCCTCTCTCTCTCTCTCTCTCTCTCTCTCTCTCTCTCTCTCTCTCTCTCACATTCTTCATAACTTAATTTTTTTTATTCCTCTGATGTTTGGACAATGAATTTTTCTTATATTTGTTGACGTCACCAATCTCTATTTTGGATCTGATATTCATTAGATTGGAATCCTTAAAAGAGAAAACTTAATTAAGAAATTTATTTTTTAAAACAATTTGCATTACCAATGCATCCTTTTTATGATCAGAGAGTGAAGTAGGAAAAAATCCCGAACACAAGGCTATGATTACATTTCTCTCTCTCTCTCTCTCTCTCTCTCTCTCTCTCTCTCTCTCTCTCTCTCTCTCTCTCTCTCTCTCTCTCTCTCTCTCTCTCGTTTTTATATTTTAGACAAAAATTTTCTGAATTATAAATATGTTGAAAATGTTCGTATTACAGAGCCGCCTGGTTTTAAAATAGTTGTATATATACATATTATCTATCTATATATATGTATATATATATATATATATATATATATATATATATATATATATATATATATATATATATATATATATATATATATATATATATATATATATATATATATATATATATATATATATATATATATATATATATATATATATATTTATATATATGTATGTATATCAACCGAAGACATCCAACTACTCAAAAATAATAATATATAAAAGGACATCACTTTTATAAAGAAGGATGGGATCCAATTGTCAAGAAACTGCCATCTGTAGGATCCCTTTCTCCTCTATAAATACGATGTCTTTGTAAAAGCATTGTCATTGTTGAGTGTTTTGGTGTCCTTTTTGGACGAAAAGACTAACTCTAATATAATCTTTTAATTTCTCCTTCCGTGACTGTATATTATTATTATTATTATTATTATTATTATTATTATTATTATTATTAATAGCCAAGCTACAACCCTAGCTGGAAAATCAAGATGCTATAAGCCCAAGGGCTCCACCAGGGAAAATAGCCCAGCGAGGAAAGGAAATAAGGAAATGGAAAAATGATGAGAACAATTTAACAATAAATTATTCTATAAACAGTAAATCATTTTATAAACAATTAACGTCAAAACCGATATGTCATATATAAACTATAAAAAGACTCAAGTAAGCCTGGTCAAAATGAAAACATTTGTTGCAACTTTCAACTCTAGAAGTTCTACTGATTCAACTACTCGATTAGGAAGATCAATCCACATCTAGAATTTTAAATGAGTCATATAAATTTAAAGAAACATTATTAATACAGTGGAACCTCTACATACGAATTTAATCCGTTCCAGAACCAACTTCGGATGTAGAAAATGTTCGGATGTCGAAACGAATTTTCCCATAAGAATACATTGAAATAGGATTAATCCGTGGTTGAGCCCAAAAACCTATGATAACTTCTTAATAAACTACTACACATAATTTTCCCATGAGAATAATGAACACTAATTTAGATAATAGACATGTAAATAAGAAGAATAGACATGTAAATAAGAAGAATTAGCAAAAAAGGATAAATAAGAAACGGGTTTTTAGCGTCACTTTACCTTAGAAACTCCAGCGCAGGTGTTGTTCGTCTTCGCTACGCAGAGAGGAGAGAGGAGACGGACGGACGGCGAGGAGGTAGAGAGGTTAACTACGATAAACGTAACACTACCGTAACTTATTCTAACTTACACTAAGTGAACTTTAATATAACTTAGCTTATTTTTTTTCTTTTTTTATATTTTATATTTTTTTTTACATTTTCTTTTTTTCTTTTTGATGATTACGTAATTTTAATCACTATCACTTACATTTAAAATTGACTAAATTTCTTTTGCTTCACTCTTTTCCGTTTTCTGTGTTTCACTTTCTTCCTATTCACTCTTTGCCGTTTTCTTCGGTTCACTTACATCCTCTTCATCGCGAGTTCGCTTCGCAGTTTTTTTAAAGAAAGCATCAATAGATAATTGCTTGGTACGGCTTTTCAAAATGTTTCGAAAGTGAGTTAGACAAACATCATCGAATTGAGAAACTACACGACAAACCTGCAATTTCTTTGGATGGTATTTGTCGATGAAGTCGACCACGTCTTGATATTTTCCTAACACCTCTTTTATTTGCTGAACCTAACACATGTTCTACCTCCTCGCTCTCTTCCTCGTCATCACTCATGTGCTCCGACATAGCATGGAGTTCCTTGAGCTCATCCGTCGTCAGTTCGTCGTGATGTTCGGCGACGAGTTCCGTAACGTCATCTGCGTCTACCTCCAGACCCATGGACTTGCCAAGGGAGACGATTTCCTCTACGGCTTCCATTGCACCGACGACGGAATCAGGTTCGGGGTCAAAACCCTTGAAATCTCGGGGAGAAACTGCATCAGGCCACAGCTTCTTCCATGCAGAATTGAGGGTCCGTCGAGTTAATCCCACCCAAGCCTGATCTATGATCTTCAAGCAGTGCATGATGTTGAAGTGGCCCCTCCAAAATTCACGCAAAGTTAAGTTGGTGCTTTGCGTGACATTAAAGCACTGCTTGAATAAGTGCTTGGTGTACAGCTTCTAAAAATTAAAGATGACTTGTTGATCCATGGGTTGGAGGATAGAAGTGGTATTTGGTGGAAGATACAGCACCTTTATGAACTTGAATTCATCGAAGATATCATCTTCAAGTCCGGGGGGGGGGGGGGGGGTGAGTGGGTGCATTGTCAAGGCATAGCAGGCACTTTAAAGGCAATTTCTGCTCATGAAGATACTTCTTCACAGAAGGACCGAAAACTTGGTTTACCCATTGCACAAAGAATTGCCTAGTGACCCAGGCCTTCGAGTTGGATCGCCAGAAAACATGAAGCTGATCCTTATCGACGTTGTGTGCTTTAAAGGCCCTAGGGTTCTCCGAATGGTAAACAAGCAAGGGCTTGACTTTAAAGTCCCCGCTAGCGTTGGCACATAGAGCAAGAGTCAACCGATCCTTCATTGGCTTATGCCCAGTCAATTTCTTCTCTTCGGCAGTGATGTAGGTTCGACTCGGCATCTTCTTCAAAAACAGCCCGGTTTCATCACAATTGAACACCTGCTGCTCTACGTAGCCTTCTTCCTGCACGATCTTTTCGAAGTTCTTAACAAAGTCAGCTGCAGCCTTTGTGTTCGCACTAGCAGCCTCTCCGTGGCGAGCAACTGAATGAATCCCGGACCGTTTCTTAAATTTCTCGAACCAGCCACGAGATGCCTTGAAATCATCTGAGGAAGGCTTGGTTAAACTCTCCCCAGCATCACCCCTTTAGCTCTCCTCCTTCAAGCCCGTAAAGATGGCGTGCGCCTTCTCGCAGATAACGGTTTCGGTGATGGTGTCGCCAATGATCTCTCTATCCTTAATCCACACTAGTAGAAGTCGTTCCATCTCTTCTATGATAGTGGTACGGCGTTTGGAAATTATAGTGATCCCCGTAAAAGGTTTCACTCCTTTAATAGCTTCCTTCTATTTAAGGATTGTCGAGATCGTCGACATATTACGGCCGTACTGTTTAGCAAGTTCACTCACGCGGATGCCACGCTCATGTTTTTCAATAATTTCCTGCTTAATTTCTATAGAAAGCATTTCCTTCTTCCTTTTCTCACCACTACCACTACCACTGGCAAAACTAAGCCTCTTGGGACCCATACTTTATGTAAATTATCGTTAATGGATGCACGTAAAAAATCACAATTAAATCACAGTTAATATCAGAACGCACAGAGCACAACCGCAAGAAGCCGACGAGAACAGAGGACTGACCCAAGCCGCGCTAATTGAGCGTCCCTCCGAGGTCGATGTGCTGCCTTCTATCGGCGGAAATAAAAAACACTTCAGGCGCTATGAGCACCGACTACGCGTACGAGTATTGCTTACTTCGGGTGTCGAAAAAAACCATTCGGGTTTAGAGTCGGAACGTGTTCGAATTGTACTTCGCGTGTCGAAAAATTCGGATACAACCGGTACGACGAAAATTGCTACTTTGTGTGTCGAAATAAAATTCGGGTGTAGAGTCAAAAATTAGCTCGAATTTTACTTCGGATGTTGTAAAATTCGGATGTAGATACGTACGGATGTAGAGGTTCCACTGTACTGAGATCCAGATGTTGAGGAGCCACCGTCCTTGACCTACTTACAATCATACTTTGAGTTTTGCTAGGATTCAACTTCATACCCCATAAATTGCTCCATGCACTAATTTTAGATAGATCTTTATTAAGGGATTCGCCAACCCCAGATCTATGTTCAGGGAATAGAATTGATGTAAAGAGAGTAGCATCATCTGCATATGCAACAAGCTTGTTTTCTAGGCCAAACCACATATCATGTGTTTATAGTATGAAAAGTAATGGGCCAAGAACATTACCTGTGGAACACCGGATATGACATTCCTATAATCACTATGGTGCCCAGCAACAACAACTCTTTGAGATCTATTATCTTAAAAAATCAACAATAATGCTAAGGAACGACCCACCCACTCCCAACTGTTTGAGTTTAGAAACAAGGGCCTCATGATCAATACGGTCAAAGACACCACTAAAATCAAAGCCAATTATACAAGCTTCCTGACCACAGTCAAAGGATTTCTGTACAACATTGGAGATTTTAAGAAGGCCATCACATGCTCCAAGGCCTTTATGAAAACCAAATTGCAAATTAGGGAATAGAAGATTACCTTCAGTAAACCTATTAAGACGTTTTGCCAGGAGACACTCAAAATTCTAGATAATATGGGAGTTATGGAAATTGGGTGGTAATCAGTGGGATTTGAGCTACCACAAACATATTTACATAGAGGAGTAACATTATCAATTCTCCAACAAGTGCTAAAAGCTCTTCTTGCTAACTTACGCAATATAACAGATAACTTTGGAGCTAAAAAATCGGCTGTCTTTATAAAAACAAAGGAAAAATACCATTTAGGTCTACACCTCCATAAGCATCATAGTCCATCAACAGAGCTTTAATTTCACCAGATCGAAAAGCTAAACTAGTTAGTTTAGCCTCAGGAAAACAGGAATGAGGAAGTTCAAGTTTTTCATTACTCTTTTTACTGTCAAACACTTCAGCCAAAAGAGTTGCCTTTTCCTTGGGACAGCGAGTGACTGAGCCATATGGTTTAAGAAAAGGAGGAACTGTTACATCTACACCAAAGAGTGCAGACTTAAGGGTAGACCACCATTTATGTTCCTGAGTTGTATCAGAAAGGTATTCTTTTATGGTTAAATTGTATTCCTTTCCAGTTGAGTCATAAAATCTCTGAGCAAAATATCGAAGCTGAATATAGTTATTCCAGGTCAAATCTGATCTGTTAACCTTCCAAAGATTATAGCCCTCCTGATTCTCCAAATAAGCACGTCTACATCATCATTGAACCGCGGTTTGTTCTTCACTCGGTACCTTAGCACACGAGAAGGGATGCACCTATCAATTATGTTGACTAGATTCTAATTCAAAGGGACAACAGGATCAACACTATTATATAATTGTGACAAATTCAAGCACAAATCGTCATGCAAAATCCTATTCCTGTCTGCTTGGGATTTCATATAAATTTTACAAGAGTATGATACATCAGCTACAGGCTGTTCAGGCTTCACTACTAATGAAATCAAGGCATGATCAGATGTCCCGACTGGAGAACCAACCTTACTAGTTATAACGACAGTGGAGTCTGTGTATATGAGGTGCAAGCAATTACCAGAACTGTGAGTAGCTTCATTTATGATTTGCTCACAGCCTGATTCATAGGCAAAATCTAAAGCTCCTGAGAGATATAGAACTTAACCACTCCCTATGGTGAGCATTAAAATCACCAACAAAGAAAATAAAGCCATTCTATCACCTTCTTGTATCCTAGCTATAATGGTAAGGAGACAATCAAATATAAAATCATCCATATCTGTATTCCAGTAAATCGAAAACAAATAAGAGTTTTTATGCCTACCACAAACTTTTGTTGCCCGAATCTCATTGCATCCACATTGATAGCAGGACTTATGAGAAGCAGGGTATTCAGTCCTAATATACACCACCATTCATCTGGCCTAGGGAAGGTATCAAGTTTCAACATTATTGGCTTTTTAATATCAATTATAGGGAATTGAGATGAGTGCCTAATATCCAAAACCAAAGTTTCTGAAAACAAAAGAATATCATACTGTCTGGAAGCATCTGTAAGGTCTTGAATATTTGCATGAAGAAAACGAATATTGTAATACAGTAGACGACATCAACAAGATCTAGGATGTACTGGTCCTGGGTTTAGCTCAATGTCTCCAGACAGCATAAGAATTAATAGTAATAAAAGAAGAGACCTCATACTTAAAAACTAGATCAACAACAATTATAACAAAAACAGTATGTGCAGAATTATGAATAAAGTGATTGAGGATACTCATAGACTCTAGTAAAAAGTCGGAAAAACTGGTCAACATGGAGGAGCCGATACATCATATAAGACTAAAAACCCTCCAGGATAGCCACTTCAACTAAAGGGAGGAGAGTAAGGGAGATTTTGAGGAAAAATGAAAATAAGATACGGAAAAGAAAACCTCTTGATAAACCACCAGGCACCCCTGGCCCTTCTATTAAGCCTGCCAAACACACCATTTGAGAAAAAAAAAGAGGAAGGGGGAAAAATAAAATAGAATAGTGTGCCAGAGTGTACCCTTAAGCAAGAGAACTCTAGCCCAAGAGAGCGTATGACCATGGTACAGACGTTATGGCGCTACCCTAGACTAGTGAACAAAGGCTTAATTCAAGAGTGTCCTTCTCCTTGAAGTGCTGCTTACCATAGCTAAATAGTCTCTCCTACCCTTAAGAAAAGGAAAGTACACCGAACAAATGCAATACAGCAATTAACCCTTTTGGTGAAGAAGTGTTTAGTAATCCCATTGTTGTCAGGTGTATGAGGAAAGACGAGAATCTGTAATTATTAGGCCACACTATACATATACTATATATATATATATAATATATATATATATATATATATATATATATATATATAT
>NC_090740.1:90376647-90384147 GCF_036898095.1 Palaemon carinicauda
AAGTCTAGTCAGAAACTTATCTAAACTCTCTTGGACTTTCATGCCTGAGCTGTAAATTGATACCTTTCAAAAAATTTATTGACCAGAGGGATAAAATATGTGGTAAGAGCCTTAATCGCGGCTTCACTAGTATTGTGGGGTAGGTTGTAGAGTCTAGAACACTTGCCAAACCTCTCTTCCAACTGTGTTCAGTAATAATTGCCTTCTTTGGTGCATCTGTCCATGCTACCTAAAGCTTCAATGTAAATATTAGATTCTCCCATACCACTGTTGACATCGTGTTGCAACAGAATTGGGTTCAACAACAATGCTAAACTTATCTGGATGCTCGATGTCCAATGGCCTTTGTATTTCTTACCTGAATTAGGTTAGGCAAATGAAATCTACAACATTGACTAGCTACTCAGTAAGCAAGTTAATTTTAACCTAGTTTCTATGTTAATTGCACCGCCTGTTTGTTTATGCAACCAATAAAGGTAGTTCACACTTTTTGTTTTATGTAAACTATCATTAGGTTATTGTGAAATTTTACCGCCTAATACCTACTAGTAACAAATTTCAATGCTACCTTACTTAGTACTATCAATATAAAATAAATGTAAGACTTTTGTTTCTTTCTTGACATTGAGCTTGAAAGTAGAAATGATGAGTTGTGGCGTTCCTCTTGTTTGCTGCATACCTGCTGCTGCTTCGTGGGGGGGGGGGGGGGGAGGGGGGGGGGGTTTACATCTAGTTGCCTCTTCTGTTCTGCTGTTGCATTTCTCTGTATGGGTTCCTTGCCATCTGTCGCCAACTTTTTAAGGTATGGTATTGATTAAAAATATGGAATGGCCTTTCATACATATCTGGAATAATAAAACAGTAGTCAGATGGGAATATTCCTATCCAATTATCTTCACCAACTTGTCTTGGTGGGATATACCCAGAGACTTCTTATTAAAATACGTTTAATCTTGCTAGGGTTTACATTATAGCTCTACTCTCTGACTTGTTTAACAACTTGTGACTTTCGAGTGAGAATTGCAAACAAAACTCGTACACATACACGAAAAAAACAAAAAAACGAGCATCTCTTTCAAAAAGATCGAATCCTACTGCTATACAAAATTAAGAAGAATCACATCCTAACTTTAGGACTATTAATTAATGATTAAATCCGTCATAACATATGCCACTACACTTTATAACTATGTTGAAATACGCTATATCAATGCGAAAACTTTGTAACATCACTTTTAATACCGTAGTGCATATAGTATTACAATACAGAATACATAACAGTAATAACAGTTTATCACAAGATTCTTTACAGAATTTTCATCCAAGTACTTTTTTTTTAAAAGCAATATTTTCTTAAATGATAATCAGCTATTTTTTGATACATTCTTTTTTTTTTTTTTTTTTTTTTTGCCATTGCGAGACAGGATACTATCAAGAAACACACCTAGATCACAAACTTTACTAGATATCAGCGCTGAGTCATTATTTATGTTCATCTGAATACCACAAATGCTTCTCACACTGTTTCTCTCACGCACCGCCATTAACTCAGTTTTGTTCTCATTTAATTTTAGCTGTTTAATTGTCATCTATTCTCTAAAACTATCAAGGATTCGATTTAGAGTTTCAGTAGTGTCATCTATATCATTTATGGAGAAGTAAAATAGTGTGTCATCCACAAATAGTTTGAAATTCACACCATGCCTTTGTATTATTTTCGATAGACCAATAGTAAAGATGCAGAAAAGATTGGGCTAAGTACACTCCCTGGGGCACACGTCTTTTTAAAGGTTCATACGATGAATATGAGTTTCCAACTAGCACACAGTAATTTCTACCTACCAAGTAGTCTTTTTAGGTATTCGTATGCTTGATCTTCAATGTCGACGCACCGTTGATCATTTAGTGGCAGTTCATGCACAACTGTATCAAAAGAAGCACTGAGATAGAGTAGTATTAAAATATCACATTTATTTTCTTCCTTCAATTCCAGCATATCATTTACAACATAGCAGATGGCTGTCTCCATAGAGTGTAAGTTTCTATAAGCAAATTGGTTGTCATGCAAAGCTTTTATTACTTCTAAGTGACTAACTAGTTGTTCAAAAATTACGTATTCACGCATTTTTGAAACAAAGGATAGATTCGAAATAGGTCTATATGAGCTTAATTCCTGGTAGTCCAGAGCATTTTTCAGAACTGTTGTGACTATACCCATTTTCTCAGATTCTTGAAACTTACAGTATATTCATCAATGCTTGCATTTGCTATTCTCATTATTATTTCGGGCTAAACTTGAAAAATTTCTCTCCCCTTCTGCTTGTTTGTCAGGTCAGCTACTTGCAGGGATGGTTCGATTGTATAGGTTTCACATTTCCGTGGGGAAAAAAGGGGGAGCAACGGTCATTACACCTTCTGGTTCTTTGTCCATGGTAATTATCTTCAAGCCAATTAAGTAACGGTTGCGGTTCTACTGGTAAGTTTTATGCCATTGCATATATATAGTTATCAAAGTGAGGAACAGGAACATCTGATATACTATTACGTAATTCCACCTCTTTACAGCGTTAAGATACTAGACTTAGCTTACGTACAAACATCTGATTACTATTGCTCAGTCCATTTACTTGCAGTGGAAAAAACACTGATTTTCTCCTTCTTACTAGTATCCGATATACTGACCCATTGCAGTTTTTTTTTTCTTTTTTTTTTTTTTTTTGCTCTAGAAAAATACTCCACGTCTGTATACTAAAATGTGTTACACTATTATTCATGGCATCTCTTTGAAATGGAAAAATGTTGCTTTTCTCTTTCAAAGTAATATCAGATAAACTGCTACTTATTCCTCTCTTTGTTGTGGAAAATTACTATTTTTCTCGAACATACTAACATTGCATGTACTATTACACATTCTATCTTTTTGAAGATGCTTTTTTCCTCCTACATACATACATAGTATATACTATTACTCATTCCATCTCTTAACAGTGTAAAATTACGGTTTTTCTCCTAGATACTAACATTGGAAATACAATCAATCATGCCATACCTTTGCAGTGAAAAACTACTGCTTTCCTCTTACCTAATAACATCGGACATACTATTACTCATTTCGTCTCTTTGGAGTGGAAAATAAAGCTGAGATCAAACTTGGGTGATATTCCTTGGCAATCAGAGGAGATCTGGAAAAATCCCGAAACTAAGCGGTAGTGATCCTTGTTTCCGTGATATACATGAGATACATATCACGGTATACGTGATCCACGGGAATCCCGTATATAAAAAGTTTTCCACCAAACCATTAAAGCATTTTATATCTTGAAATAAAAGTTTTTTCCACTCAAATATTTTTCCTTTGTTGTGATGCTTACACTTTTTTATTTTGAATATGACAAAGTATTCTCTCTCTCTCTCTCTCTCTCTCTCTCTCTCTCTCTCTCTCTCTCTCTCTCTCTCTCTCTCTCTCTCTCTCTCTCTCTCGTTATCTTTATTGATTTAATTCATAGTAACAAGAGAGGCATGCCCTGCAAAGTGCAAACTGTGGCAGAGCATCTCTCAATTGCTGTTTTTAAGCGAGTGGGAAACGTCACATGGTCGTAATGCCGAGTACCCAGATCGCTGGCTCTTCATACTGGCTAGTTCCCACAACGATTACGTTGTACATACTTGCAATCGTTGCAAAGGAACCTTTGCCAAGTCGTAGTGAGTTTTGATTCACCCTAGGACTCCGCTGCGAAGTCTACCAGCTGACGAGAGCCACACTGGATGGTTGCCACAGTTTTGAACAGTCCAAAAATTTTTTTGCAACGTGGTCTGGACCGGATTAACCACATGCGAGACCTCATTGGGTGACGTGACAGGTTGAGTAACTCTCCCAGGATATTTGACACCTTTTCGAGGGGGTTTGTTGTAGAATTGTGAAACATATAGCTGTTTTCCAACATCGCAGCGAGTTGCAGACGATAGTTGCAGATGAGTGACCCCTGCCTAAGATACCTTTTGTTTCAATTTGCCACTGAAACATCTTCCTTATAACCTCCACGCCCATTGTGTCCAGTGTGGCTGAACCCTAGGAAGACAAAGGAGCATGAATTTTCTCCAGAATTCTTCGAAAAGATGCTGTCATTTGTCGAGGAATGTTGAGGCTCTACATCCTACTACAAGGCTATAGTATTCAAAAGGGATAATTCGTTAGATTGTCATGATATTTGAACTAAAAACTCTATATTATTATTGTATTACAAAAACAGCTGACACGCCCTATAAGTACAATTAGGTAAGCTTAGATATATTTGAAAGCAATATTAAACATATAGGCTAAACAGAGATATCTGAGGCAGAAGTTGTCATGAAAGAATTTTTTTTTTTTTTTTTATCTAAGATTTATGAATTGTCGATAAATTCAATCTACTGCAACCAGAATGTACTGAAAAAAAGGTAGTTCGCCTACATCAAATGCGGGAAACTAACTGCCAAGAATAGTCTAAATGTTATATAAGAGCGTTGGAGAAGACATTCGAAGAACACTTCATTCTAAAATGATAATCTACTAAAATTTTACTGTATTTTGCTCCAGGCTTTGTCAAATCCCAAATAACATCATAGCTGTAAGTGGAGTCTAGTTTACAATTAACAGATCAACTACGCTTGCTTTTGTTATAAGTATAATCAATAAATAATTAGAATTGTCTGTTTTATTAGCCTCTGTTCCATGCTCTTCCACTGTCTAGTTCTCTTGCTTAAGGGTACAACTCGCTCACACTTTTCTATCTTGTTTCTCTTTCTCGTGTTTTTTTTTTTTTTTTTTATAGTTCATATATGATAGACCTCTATTAATGTTGTTTCTATTCTTAAAATAATGTGTATTTTCCATCACTTCTCCTGTAGTATATTTATTTATTTTTATTTTATTTTTTTTACAAGGCTATTTTTCCCAGTTGGACCAGCATTTTGTTTTTCCAGCTAGGGTTCTAACCTAGCAGATAATAATAATGATAATAATCTGTTTATGTTCATTAACGTTACAGGTTAATAAATAAACTGTCCCATGACAATCGAATATTTTAGTATTTAACAATTATTATAAGAACTCAGTTTTCAAGGAATAGAATTAAATAATACGTAAAAACAAACCATATCGGAAAGATTTTTGGTATTCCTGCTAGTATATTTTCATCTTAAAATAGAGGATTCTTAAAGATATATGACAGAAGATCCTCATTGCTGTCACATTATGGCTGAGTAATGCAAAAATTACCCCCAAAAAAGGAATCCTAATCTAAAGCCTTATATTATATCATATCAGACCTCTGAATTCTGAGAATAATTTTGTATTTTAATGCTGAGGGTATGATGTCACACTACTTCAACGTTATTCGAGTTATACACATCATTAGGAAAACACTCCCAAAAGAGCCAACCTCCGTCAATTCCCTTGTTGTTGAGTTAATCCTTGTCCCATCCAATCTCACGAGGTCTGGATTTCCTGATGTTGATCCTCTGCGAGAGCTTAAGGAAAAAGACGAATATTTCCCTCATGCTTCCTTAGTTTTTTTTTTCCTTCGGTTTTAAGTAACACCAGCTAGCAACCATCTTTTAGGATATATAAAAGTGCATTTTTTTATGCAGTACATATTTCATTTATCTTATTTTAATGCTGTTTATTTCACGGTTTTCTGAGTATATGTAGGCCATGTAATTTGTTTTCTTTTTAGCTACGAATATTTCTGACCAAAACCAAGGTAGCTGGAGTGAAAACTGGTATATTAAATGAATTAGCAGTTACAGTGGATATGAATGTGGTGATGTTGTTTGGCCATCTAGAGAAAAGGGAAAATGGCCGTTGCCTCTTATATGTATTTCCAATTTCTGCATTTTGTACACAGCTCAACATTTTATTTGACTCTCTCTCTCTCTCTCTCTCTCTCTCTCTCTCTCTCTCTCTCTCTCTCTCTCCTATCTCTCTCCTCTCTCTCTCTCTCTCTCTCTCTCTCTCTCTCTCTCTCTCTTTTTGTCTCAATCTTCATAACCTATTTTTTTATTTATATCCTTTGATGTTTGGACAATGAATTTTCTTATATTTGTTGACGTCACCATTCTCTATTTTGGATCTGATATTCATTAGATTGGGAATCCTTAAATTCGAGAACTTATTTAAGAAATTTATTTTTCAACGCAATTTGCAATACCAATACATCCTTTTTATGATCAGAGAATGAAGTAGGAAAAAATCCTGAACACAAGGCCATGATTCCATCTCTCTCTCTCTCTCTCTCTCTCTCTCTCTCTCTCTCTCTCTCTCTCTCTCGTTTTTATATACCAGACAAAAATTTTCTGAATTATAAATATGTTGAAAATGTTCGTATTACAGAGCCACCTGGATTTAAAATAGTTGAATATATATATATATATATATATATAATATATATATATATATATATATATATATATATATATATATATATAATATATATATATAAATATATATATATATATATATATATATATATATATATATATATATATATATATATATTTATATATATATATATATATATATATATATATATGTGTGTGTGTGTGTGTGTGTGTGTATCAACCGAAGACATCTAACCACTCAACAATAATAATGTATACAAGGACATCACTTTTATACACAAGAAGGGGATCCAATTTTCAAGAAACTTCCAGCTATAGGATCCCCCTTTTCCTCTATAAATACGATATCTTTGTAAATGCATTCTCATTGTTGAGTGTTTTGGTGTTTTGGTGTATAAATATATATATATATATATATATATATATATATATATATATATATATATATATATATATATATATATATATATATAGTATATATATATATATGTGTGTGTGTGTGTGTGTGTGTGTGTATATCAACCGAAGACATCTAACCACTCAACAATAATAATGTATTCAAGGACATCACTTTTATACACTAGAAGGGGATCCAATTGTCAAGAAACTTCCAGCTGTAGGATCCCCTTTTCCTCTATAAATACGATATCTTTGTAAATGCATTCTCATTGTTGAGTGTTTTGGTGTCCTTTTTGGACGAAAAGGACTAACTCTAATAAGATATTTTAATTTTTCCTTTCGTGACTATATATTATTATTATTATTATTATTATTATTATTATTATATTATTATTATTATTATTATTATAATTATTATTATTATTATTATTATTATTATTATTATTATTATTATTATTATTATTATCAATAGCCAAGCTACAACCCTAGTTTGAAAACCATGATGCTATTAGTCCAAGGGCTTCAACAGGGAAAATAGCCCAGTGAGGAAAGGAAATGATGAAAGAAATAAATGATGAGAACAATATAACAATAAATCATTCTATAAACAGTAACAACGTCAATACAGAGATGTCATATATAAACAATTAACAACGTCAAAACCGATATGTCATAGATAAACTAAAACAAGACTCAAGTAGGCCTGGTCAAAATAAAAATATT
>NC_090740.1:90399147-90404147 GCF_036898095.1 Palaemon carinicauda
ACTTCATCGGTGAATTTATACTATCAGTGCACTTATTCATTATCCAGGAGAAATAAACTGTACATACATAGAAAACACATAAGAAATAAGTTTATTAGTGAGTCGTTTACCACCAAGATGGGGTCAACAGATAATGCTGCAACATTGAAGTAACGAACGGAAGAATGATTGTGGCTTTGACTTGTGTTTACTACACCAGAAAATGGTCTTTCTCGTTTCGCTAAGTAAACAGTTGAGGTAGTTTCTTTGAAATACATTTGTGTTTAAGAGTTTGTGCTTTCTATTGCTAATATATTCTCTGATACTATTATTGCGCACTGGTTTTAATACAAGTCGTAACCATAGTTCTCCTGTGTAAATTCAAAATCAGGAGGAAAGATGATTGTGTTATCTTTGAAAAAGGAAATTGACATTGGAATACACCTGTGGTGAACGTTCGAATAAACACTGAAACTCTCAATGCAGTCATTGAGGGTGTATTTGTGAAAAAAAAACTCAAGCATGATGTTCTCTTTCCTGATGCTACCGTCCCAGTAATACATCCTACAGCTAGTGATACAACTTCCGTATCTGCACAACTGCTACCCTTTAAGGTACCTTCTGAGAGTTCTCCTACCCCTTCTGCATCAGATATTCCGGGTGACGTCTCTATTCCTAACCTTTCTGCATCAGGTGACGTCTTTATTCCTAACCCTTCGGCTTTAGATACAGCTAAAGATCCAAGACCCATCAACGAAAGCCGAGAACCTGCCCCTCAGTAAAGAAATTTTTACCTATCTAGTTCCTTGCAGAAGGCAATAACTTAAAATTTTGTTAAATTGAGTCGAGATAATGGTATTGAATGCAAAAACACTCCAATTTACTTGAACGCAATGAATCTAAGTTTATTTCTCCACAAGTTGAGTTATTAATGTACAATGATTGAATATGCAAAGCTAACAAAAGTGATTTATTTCCATACTCAATTTATGTATCGAAGAATCTAATTTCCTATCTTCTGAAACATTATCACGATAACAGTGAACATTTAAGTTATACACCAGTGGTAAAAACTTTGTACCATTTGCGCATATTTGTATAGACTTTGTTACACATTTTAAGACTAATTATTCTGGAAACATTTATATACTCACCATTGTTGATGTTGCAACACGTTTAGCAAATGCTATTCCTGTTAAAACTCTAACGGCTGAAGAATGTATAGATAAGTTAGTAAATTTTTTTTTATATATAAATAAGTGTTTCCAAAGCAGATAACTACCGATAATAGACGTCAGTTTCTGAGTAAGTTGTTCAAGGCCTACTGTAAGGATCATGCCATCAATTTGATTTACATATCCCCTAGACATCCTCAATATAACAGGATTTGCGAAAGATTTAATGGAACCTTTTCGGATTTGTTTAAACATTCCTGTTTAGATGATGCTAAATCATAGGACGAGTTTGTTAATAAGCTCTAGTTCACGTATAATGACACAGTTAGATCGAACGCTAGGTTTTTACTATATTTTTTTGTAAATACAAGATTAAATATTGAAGATGACAGACGTCTGGCAAATCCTAATGCAGTTGATTCTCAATTAGAAAATAAAACTAAAGATGATCATCATTATAAATCTACAAATCTTAACATTGGGGATAAGATTATCATGAAAAGGTTGCCAAATAAAAAATACTAAAATGAAGCTAAGATGTCATGGACCTTAGAATGTTGTTGGATGTTTATCTGATAAAAATCACTCAATTGAAATTAATGGTCAAATCAGGTCATATCACATTGATCTCTTAAAACTATTTAATGAGCAATCTCAAAATGATTATAATTCAAATGACAATGTTGATGTTCAATGTGATTCGAGTAATGTACCATACGACGATGCTGATGTTGATAGTGGTGCATTATGTAATAATATGATGAATAGTACTAGCTGCCTTCCCATATTTGATTCTGCTAAGAAAATAAATGTATTGAAACATTGTGGAAACACTTCTGTGCAAGCATAGGTAGATAGTTTGATAATGGAATTTTCGGATATATTTTCTACCTCTCGCACTACGACTTATATTTTGTCTAACTATTCAGTTGAATGATCCCACCCCAGTCAAACAGAATGATCACACTGTACCACTACCATATGGAGATAAATTCAGAGCTGAGCTTGACAAAATGATTGAAAATAGTCTCATTGAACACAGCTACTCTGAATATTCCAGTCTCTACATTTTTGTTCCTAAAAAGGACAAGGATGGGATAAGAATAGGAATTGACTTTAAATCTTTGAATATTATGTTAGTCAAAAATAGAGAACCTATCAGTAACAAACAGGACATTTTTGCTCGCATCCCTAAATGTAAGTTCTATTCCGTAATTAATTTGAAGAATAGGTTTTATCAGATTCCACAGTTAAACGTGTTGTAAATACACTACATTTATATCTGAATTAAGATTATTCCAATTTAAAGTTTTACCATTCGGAATATCAAATGGACCAGCTGAATTTTCTACACTTATGAGAGTTCTCCTTCCAGATCACCCTAACATTTTAAAATCTTTACATAACATTCTCATTGCTACAGAAACTCTTTTCAAGCACCTTAAGTGTCTACAATATGTGTTTAAAATGTTGAAATCTGCTAATCTTAAAGTAAATCTAAAGAATTCTTATTTTTGTAGTGAATATTTGGTCTTTTTGGGTCAAACTCTAAGTGAAAACTACATTTTTCCCCTGTCTGGGGAAGTTCAAGCCATTCTAGACTTTCCTTTACCCGAGTCAAAGAAGAGACTCCAATCTTTCCTTGGTTTATTATAGAAACTATTTGTGTAATTTTGCCGATATAACCTGTCAGTTTTACGGTTAAGAACTCTCCAAATAAATTAGTTTGGAACGAGCATTTAATGAAATGCTTCGATGACCTGATATTAGCCTTAAGCAGTGATATAAAATTGTATCACGTTAACCCATCGTTGCCATACATTGTTCAGACTGATGCATCTTCGTATGCGATAGGAGCCATATTAGATCGAAGACTAGAGCCTGATGGCCCTGTTCTACCTATTCAGTATTTCAAAGAAATTGAATGATACCCAATTGAAAAATTCAGTTTTTATTCGTTAGGTCAACATTTTGTATTGGAAACTGATCACCAACCTCGCTCTCACATCAATAAACATTCCAAGAAGTCAAAAGATAAGTTGAGAAGGTGGGAGCTCATATTCAGTAATTATGATTATGAAATAAATTACATATCAGGAAAAAAAAAAAAAAAACATAATGTCTGATTGTGTATAGAGATTAATCTAATGCTATTTTTTATACATTAAATATTACCATTTATTTGCTGTTAGCGTCCAGAACATTAATGAAAATTCGTCTGTTTATTGAAAGTTGTATAATTTTATCATACATTGAATGTTACCATCTATTTTCTGTCAGCTTTCCAAATATTACTGTAAATTTGTAAAAGCTTGGTGGGGCATGTAGAAAAAGCATAATTTCAGTTAAAATTACAAATAGAATTATGAAAAATGTTACAGGAAAAGAATTTTATTTGACTTTATTCATAATTGTTAATTTTTTTGCAATTTTAATTTCATGGAAGTGGTTCTGAGTGTTTTTTTTTTTTTTTTTTTTTTTTTTTTTTTTTTTTTTTTTTAATAAACACTTGTAAAACTTGAACAAAAATACGTTAGAAGTTGAGCCGCAAGTTACGGAGGAGTTGGAATTACGAGCTCATGGAAGCAACTCCAAGAGTGTCACTCTTATAAAAATGTTTGACCTTATTTGCAGTCATCGACTGTTTTAACTAATTATAGTGTATTTGCAACATGCCTCAGCCCCTATCAGTATTTGTAAGTGCCATGTACTTGTCTGAGCTAAACACACAAACTTCTTTTAAATGTAACTCTCCCGGTGTCAACACCTTTTTAAGGGTGTCACCCTGGACAGACACCCCACCCTTACTTATTTTCTATGTTTGATTATATATACGCAGACTTATACATAAAAGTATATTCGTGTGTTCGTATAAAAAGTCTAATTTATAAATCCATATACTAAGGCAAAATTAGACAGTTTTCAAAGCCATGGCCGGACAAAATTGGACATAAATTGTGATAATGTGCCCAACTGATCGTTGGCGCATTAACGGAGAAACAGATGTGAACAAAATTGCCTCACTGTCTAAAATTGCCTAGCCTCTAATTTATTTGTTTTTATTGCTAAAATATGGGAATTTCTAATTCTCTGATGATTATGAGACAAACCCTTTATATAGAGGAGATCTCCCTCTTTCAAAAACATATTCTGTTTTTGGTCATATATTATTAATATAGATTTCGTACATAGGTTTCTAAAGAAGTGTCCAAAATTGCCTCGCCCTACTATACCGTCTCTGCACTCTTGCTTCACACATAACAAGGCACTTTAATACGTTTAAGCCAACTATCCATCCACTTATCATTCTTCATTTTTCCTCTTATCACCATTTTGCAATTATCTATTTTACATGCAATTGTATCATCGTCCATCTTTTCCGCGTAACAAAACAATTTTGAGATTACATTGATCGAACCAAGAGAATTGATACTATATCCTTTATGATGTCTTGTAATCATCATAAAGATGATATCCTAGATGTAGGTATTTCATATTAAGAGAGTTTTCCACTTTGTTTTTATCATCTACAGGAATCTGCCTCTACTTTTCAGGGATATCTCTTAGTGATGCGGTACCTTATTGAGTTTTTATGAATTGGTATGAAACTAATTAATTCTTCATCACGCCAGTTGAGAAAAATATGAAAAGATTATTGGCTTTGAGAAAGTTATTAGATGGCGTCTATATCTCTAAATACACGGGGTAATCACTCAGCATAATTACATAACTACAATTGAATTTTGTGAATCTAGCCTGATACACATTTATCCCCCTCCCCCCAAAAATAAAGACATCCCCAGTGAGTAAATATTCATAAAAATTCATGTACATTCACAAGTATAT
>NC_090740.1:90419147-90421647 GCF_036898095.1 Palaemon carinicauda
TGATGCCGAGAAAAGACCTTCCCGATCACAACTGTTTGAGGTCGAAAACAAGGGCCTCATTTTTAACACAGACAAAGGCAGTGCTCAAATCCAGGCCAATCATACGAACATTCTGACCACAATCAAAGGAATTCTGTACAGCATTGTAGATTGTAAGGAGGGAATCATATGCTCCAAGGCCTTTACGAAAAAAAAATTGCAATCCAGGGAATAGATAATTACCTACAGCTGATCTATTTAAAAGATTTTCCAAGAGACGTAAAAAGCTTTAGATAATGCCGGTTTTATGAACATTGGGCGGAAATAAGTCAGATTTGAGCAACCATAAACACATTTGCATAGCCAAGTAAAATTACCAATTCTCCAACAAGTGCCAAATGTACCTCCTCCTGCTAACTTGCACAAGATAACATATAACTTTTGAGTCAAGAAACCTGCACTCTTAAAAAAAAAAAAAAAAAAGGGGGGGGGGGGGGAGGGGGAAAAAATTGGGGTAACACAAAAATCATCAAAGTCAGTCGAAAGAGCATTGATTTCACAAAGGCGAAAAGCTAAACTAGTTAGTATAGCCTCAGGAAAATAGGGATGTAGAAGATCAAGTTTCTCATTACTCTGTTCAATACCAAACACTTCAGCCAAAAGTGTTGTCTTTTCCTTTGGACAGTGGGGTATAGAGCCACCTGGTTTAAGTAAAGGGTGCAATTTCAAGGGTAGCCCACTACTTACTTGTGTTCCTGGGTTGTACCAGAAAGAGTTTCTTTTATGGTATATTGTATTCTCTTTTAAGACTAGAGATGATAGGCCTCATGAATCGTCAAATATGTACATCTACAATAATCACTCGGAAGCTTAGCACACTAGAAGGGATACACCCATCAATTATGTTAGCTATATTCTCATTCAAAGGAACAACTGGTTCAATTCAAGCCAAAAGATCGCTGAAAGTTTTTCTTACAACGAAGGCGTTATCCTTACATAACTATTATTATTTTTTTTTTCTATTAGCTAGAAATTATTTTTTTATCTCTCAAAATATTTTAGTTCGTTTATTTTCTGCTCTTTACATATACGCTTTGACTTCATCCTCGTTACAAATATATTAATTTTGTGTTGCAATCAAGAAACCATACATTATTGAGCTGTTACGCATATTGGGCTTGAATATTTACGAAGTAAGCTTCTTAACTTATTATTATTATTATTATTATTATTATTATTATTATTATTATTATTATTATTATTATTAGCTGACCTACAAACTTAGTTCGAAAATATGATGCTATAAACCAAAGGCTCCAACAAGGAAAAGAAGTAGAGGTGTGCGAATAGTATCGGTATCGGTATCGGCCTCTACCAACATTATCTGTTATCGGTATCAACCAATAAAAAATTTAGCTTAAATTGCCGATACTCTGATACAGGTACTTTGCGTTATTCAAACGTCAAAAGTATCCCTATGTTCAGATTGAAAGAGTTCCCAACAATTATGGTATCGCAGGGAAAAATAACGAGGCTGAATTAGACGGAGCATAGTCATATGAAATAGCCTTGCAATATTGCTTTTCTGCTTCTCTTTTCCTAATTATTATATTTTAGAAGAATTCTGTTAAACCTTATTCTACTAATGTATATATATATATATATATATATATATATATATATATATATATATATATATATATATATATATATATATATATATATATATATATATATATATATATACATATATATACATATGGAAATTTTAATAACCTGTAGCGTTATTCAGGACTACAAAAAATTTAACATTTAAAATGGAAAAGACTTACTTATCTGATTTAGCATTAAGTATGCTTCAAAGAAAAACAAAACTGCATGATATAATTATTTGGGTACTAATTATATTCATAAAGATATATTCATACTATAAATAATTAAGATTAATTTATTACACGATACTTATCAATAATGTAAAAATGCGACTCGACTCAAAATAACAGGTGTGCTGTTGTCAACAAAAATTTCTATGTTGAGATTTATAACTCGTTATAGGCGAATTCCAAGAACCCCTGAGGACGACACCTTTGTGTTACTCATAATATATTATAAGTAACTTTCAATAATCCTCAAGAATGAAAAGCTGCTTTAGTAATGAGTCAGTTTTCGTAGAAACACCAAGGCTATAGCAATCAATTTCTTTACACCAGGAAATGTTTCTTTATAAGAAAGTATCAAGTAGGAAAATGCTAAGAGGCTATTTTAAGGGGATCGTCTGCCATTAATGCCGTAATCTTTAATTGATTGATTGATTGATTTGAACTTTCCTGGCATCTTGACATTTGAGGTCATTGCTGCAGACCCCCAATCATTATATACCATGGAATTTTTTATAATGTCTCCATATGTTATCTGAATTATTTTTTTTTTATAATTTCACCATATTTAATTTGTATTATTGCTCTGGTGATTCTGTATTTATATTATTGGAATCAGGCAAGTTTTTTTCTTTTTAAATTTT
>NC_090740.1:90434147-90446647 GCF_036898095.1 Palaemon carinicauda
TGCAGCATTGTTTTGGGTCATAACTGGTACTAACTGATCATTTTTGAGTTTCCATCTCCATTCAATCGGGTTCATTTCACTTGCCTTTCCCATCCATACCATAATTTGGAAGTACACACGTTGGCTATGGAAACTTGTTGCTGATGATGTTGGGGGAAGTCTTTCAAGAGTGACAAATGCTTCAGCAATTTTCACTTTCTTGGTGAAATTTATATGGTGCAGTGATGATAGTGTATCATTAGATTTGCCACCAAAGCAATCAATCATCAGTTCTTTGCCAAGATCTCCTCTTGAGATTTGTTTTGAAGGTTGAATTAACTCGCACAGGACTTCATGACAGGCTCAGATTTCACTGATTTCCGGAAGACTGACTTTTTTCCAATGACGAAAATCCTTAAAGTGGAATCACAGCCGAGTAGTCATGTACAAAGAGTAATTCAGTGCATACATCATCATCTAGAGTTTCTTTCAACAGGTTAATGTTATATACTTTGAGTTCTCTTGAATGCTTGCTTGCGTCAGAATGGAATTTAATGGTCTCATTGTCTGTTCTGGTATAATAAAGGAGAAGGGTCAGCAAATCTGTATCCTCACCAACCAACGTTGTTTTGTAATGATGGGATAGTTCAACAGTTGCCTTAACGATATCAACATCTGCGTCACCTGGTGACTGAATGACATGGCATCCCCTTTTAGTTAGTGCTGTGCTGATAAGAGAAATCATGTCTGTCTTATTTTTGTCACGAGATAGAAAGTCCTCCTTTTTGCCTGAAAACTCTGTTTCTGCTGTAAAACTAATCATAGGGTGTAGGTTTTTTCCTTGTCTCAGATGTGTGTTGTCTTTTATAGAGGGGCCTTCACCATCTCCATCGAACACCACTGTTGCTTGTCCATAATTTCTCACAGTGAAATCTGCATAAGACTCGGCTATTGTATAATATGAGTCCCCTTTCTTCCATGATAAACGTTGGAGTAATGAGCCTCCATCAAGCACATAACAATCTGTTTTAGGTTTAGAGTTAATCACAGCCTCACTTGAAAAGGCTGCAACATGGTCTCGAATTGCCTGAGCGAGCAGAGGTTTATCTGCTTTTCGAAGAATGTTCTTGGTCTCAAAGAGGGCTGGAGGATATGGGCTTAGCTCATAAGTCAAAACCTCTTCAAGGGAAAGATCTGATTTTGACACAACAAGGGAACGCTAGAACAGAAGGGTAGGATCAATGGTACGATCAGGAGCACTCTTCATATGAGAGATATTTCCAAGGGTTTGGGCTCTGTCTTTCCGCTTAAATTTGTAAGTAAATGCTGGCTTTACAATCATATCTTCAATGATCTTGTTCCCAACTGATTCAAAGTCATGTACATTCACATCTGGCCTAGCCACTATTCCGTTGACAATATTTCTCAGAGTAGTATCAGATGTGAAGTGTGAACAGGCTGCAATCTTTGTCTGAATTTTCTCAAGATCAGATGCATCTCTTTTGATGCGTGCCTCAGTTAAATGTTTGTGTTGTGGACTTGTAATACAGGTTAGGTCGGTAAAATCTTGCATTGCACTGTTGTACTCAGATGTTACAGGTTCAGATAAGGTCCGAAGATTACGCATCTCCTCGGTCATCCCACTGCCATGGGTTAGACCACCAGTGCTATTTAGAGACCTCATCAATGTTTGTTCTATGACAAGATCACTACCTAGTACTGCCCAGCAATGATTGCTCCTTCGAACAACATGAAAACCATCAAGGAACTTTCGATAAACATCTGAGTGCTTTTCCTCCAGGTTGCTCATTTGTTGCAGGTAGTGATGAGCAGTTCGCAGATAATTGAAGTACCCAGCTGCAGCAAAGACAGTTAGGTAATTGGACACTGCCTGCAAACGCATCAACCAAGATCCAGTACGATCTGCCTTGATCAACATTCCTGCTCTGTCAACCGTACACTGATAATTCAGCCACAACTGGCTTGTATTTGAAGTTTGAGCAAGTTCAGATTTCTTCTTCTCCATTACTGTATCAAGTTTTATCAAAACCTCAGAACAAGCCGCATCTTCTAGCATCATCTCTCTGATAAGAAGGGAGGAGTACAATTCCTCTGCCTGATCCAGCAATATCTGAATCTGAGGATCATCTTTGGCCATTTCCATTACAAGCTGGCTATGTAGGCACTTTTCAACAAGAAGGTGACCCTGCAAAGCCCTCTGGACAGCTTTCCCTGTTAATATGTGCACCACTGCAGTTTCTCCATAAACAGTCTCAAGTATGTTTTTGAGGCCAGTCCCTTCTATGACAGTTACTATGGCCGCCAGCAAGTTCATGAGTGTATGATTTGATATAATTAGAAGATTATATAAATATGAGTACTATAGGTTAACAATCCTATAGAAGATGCTCATAGTTAGTTTGCTATCATTATACCTCTAAGAATAAATTTTTTAAACTATTGTTTGTTGTAAGTGTTTGTGTATAAGGTGATAGTGAACATCTGAAGATCAAGAATCCAGTTTCATAATGATTTAACAGCTCAATGGTATCCCTAGTTGTCTTAATATGTTCTTTGCCCCCAAAAATGTAGGAATAGACACGAAGATCATCAAATTTGAGTTGATAGTTATAGAGTTATGATGGTTCAAAGGTTTTGGCGGCCATCTTGGACGCCATCTTGAAAAAAACACTTTTCCAGGGGTCATATTTTGGTAAACTTTTAGTATGTTTAAAAGTACATTAAAACCTACCAGAATCAGTTGAGAAACCTTTTGTTACAATTTTTGGGGGGTTGAGTGGGTATTTTCCATATATTGACCCTACTAGTAGGTATGGGGAGTGTCTACCTATTTCCACTCCCAACTCGCAGAGCTGCTTCACCTTTAGATTGCAGGTAGGACTTCAGGGTGACAGGTGATGGCAGTAGAGTTTATATAAATAACTGCATGTTTGTATCATTTAGGGAAATTTAGAACTATTTCCAAAATTGTTATTTGTTCCTCCACTAACAAACCTTGCATTATTTATCTGGATGACCTACTCTTAGGTGGGTGTAAGTGGAACTTCTGCCTTATTCATTGACCGTTTTTTTCTAGTACAGTACTATACCGTATCTAAGGATAAACCTTCACAACTCGTAATAATTCACAGTGTGAGTATTATTGTGGCCTGAGCAATCTTTGTGGTTGTGGAAATAGCATATGAACGTCTAAAGAATATTCGAGCCATCAAACAGGAATATTACGTATATAGACGTGTCTATACTAGGATGCACAATGAAAACTGTTTTCACCTGTAGAGGTTGAAGCCAGCTTGCAGAGGAACCAAAGACACTGCTCCCTAAGAGAGAGGAAGATCAAGAAAGGAAAAGCCAAACACAATTTTATTCATCCAAGACCAAAACCTGATAACCAATTCCCTCAACCAACTGCTACTTGTCCAGCATGGAAGCAGAGGTATTCCTAAACCCCTTGTTGTGCAGCCACCACAGGGCCGATAGAGAAGGTATTGAGCCTCCTGTGGGTCGCGTCTTAGAGTTAGTGGGTGGTGAAAGTCATTTAATAGTTCCACACGCCTGCTTTTAGAACATGTGATATTGAGAAGTTACGTTTAAATGACAGGGGATGTACTGATGCCTCTGACACCATGAGCTCTAGGTCTTTGAGCATGAGGAGAATCTTGTTGGAAGAAATAATCCATGAGTTTGCAGATCAAGGAAGAGATAGTGTTCTACATGAACTTCCTCTTAATTCAAACTAAACTGACAAATAAGACTAAAATCTGGGATCTTGTTGCTAAAATGTGTTTAAAATAATATCTCAAACTCCGCTCTGGGCCGACTAACAATTGATCTGGGTCATTGATTACAGAATGTAGAATCTTGATATGGAAGGACTCGAATCTAGGATCCTGTAACTCCGGATTTCGAGACTTAGCAATAAACTCAGGGACGAAGCCGAGTGTCACCACCCCACAATACCTTGAATGGGCGATGTCAGGAGGTACACTTACTCTCTTTGCATGGTAGTGGTTCATTAAGAGGACCCTTTAGGGATCTCAAAACACAAACTGCGTTTCAACTCATAACTCTGTATGAGTAACTAAAGCTTCAACAAAGAGGAAAGATCCACTCCATCTCAAGGTTGAGTAATACTCTTTTACTGCTGACACTGAAAAACGTTTTTCCCCTCGAAGGTAAACAAGGAACTCTGCTTTTACTGGATTAGTGGTATTGAGGAGAAGACATGTCTTCCACGGCACCAACCACAGAAGACTATCCATTTTTCATAGTTCACTGCTGTTGAAGACTTTCTAAGTGTTCAGACATTCTCTTCGCAACTTGTTGCGAAAAGCCTCTATGCGAGAGGAGACGCTGTATAGTCTCCAGGCATGAAGTCAGGAGACTGGTCAGTCTTGTGAAAGATGTTGCCGTGTAGTTTTGTGAGTAGATCTTATTGTGGAATAGGTTTTCTCGGGTGATCTGCTACTACGTTTCGAAGGTCGGTGTCTATGATTATACCGAGGTAAACCAGTCTGTGAGATGGAAGCAGTGATGACTTCATGGGATTTATCCCGATCCCAAGATCCAGACAACACTTGAAAATCATGCTCCAATGATAAAGAAGGGTCATCTTCCAGTCTCTTAGAACTAGCCAGTCGTCTAAGTATCTTGAAAGACAAATGTCATTCTTGTGAGCCCATAATGACACTAGGGCGAAAACCCTGGTGAGGACCTGAGGTACTTTTGAGAGAGCAAAATAGAGAACCTTGAACTGGTAATGTTTTTCCTCGTGTATGAACCGGAGATACTTCCTTGAAGATGGACTGGGATCTGGAAGTATGCTTCTTGGAGATCCAATGTACACATGGAGGGCTTCAGTCATTATGCTTGAATGACTATGTCTACCTTCTCCATCCTGAACGGAATTTGAAGGACAAACATCAGGTGCGAGAGATCTATGACTGGTCTTTAGGCTCCAGACGCCCTTTCCACAAGAGAGAATACACTTTAGAAGCCTGGGGAACTGTCTAAGATCTCTTATTGAAATCCCTTACGCACCATGGTTTACAGTTCGGCCCGGAGGTCTAGTTCCTTTGCGGGTCCCTTCGTATAGGAACTTAGAGGAATCGTGTCATGTGTCAGAGGAGGGACACGATACCATACGCCAACCATTGCAACAGTCCAGGGATCGGCCCCGTGATGCTGCCACCTCTGCTAGAGATGTTGCAAGCATCCTCCCACTGGTGGACTGATTAGATAATTGCCCTGCCAGGCAAGAGTGGCCATCTAGACTGCCCCCTATACCATCTTTCTTTCCGCTGAAAGACTTTGTCCCTTTGTGGTCCTTGGACTAAAAGGGCTTCTTAGACACCTTCAGTGTTCCTTGTCAAGAATTTGGGGGATGTGAAGAGCTGGACTGATCTTTAGGGGACTTGGAAACTCTCTCATAAGGCCAAGAAGTCATGGATTTGTGGAGGAGAGAATACTTGGAGGATTTACTCCACCTATCAGTTGAAAAGAGAGGTTCCCTCTATGCTGAAGCTGCAAAAGCATATGACCTCAACCTTTGGCACTGTTCCTTAGAACCTTTCAATCACTGCATCCTTTCTCTTCCGAATCACATTCTCCCTAAGTTGATCGTGTGTTGCAAAAGGTATTCTAAGGTCCGGATACCTGATAGAAGGAAGGACTCCAAGGAACATCTTGTTGAATCCTTGAAAAGATCCTCGGATACAACAATTTGGCCCAATGACCCCAACCTTGGGTCGGTCCATGAAGTAGCTTAGATACCATACTTTGCACCTCTCTTTATGTTGAGATGCTTATAGTCAGAGAGGGAGGCCCATAAGAAAGGTAGTCTCTGTACTGGGACATCCCCGGTAAGAGATTCTACCAAGGGGTTAAGACTCAGGGCTGCACGGAGAAGATCCAGCTCTGAGAGAGCTAGAAGCGCTTGCTATCTGAAAGATAGCTTTCCTTCTAGTGGCAGTAATCCATTTTGCCCAAGAGAGGAGTGCCCTGGTCTTTGGAGGTTTCTGGGTACCCCTGACTTGGTTCAGAACTATATCCTTGCAGTACCAGGGCCCAATAGGTAACTGAAAGCTAGCAGGTAGGTTCCAATTCCTCACGACTTTTGAGAGATATTCTTCATCCATGTCGTGGAACTCATCTACCTCCACACTTTCACCAATGAAAACTTAGGGTAGTGAAGGGCCTGCCTCAGGAGACTGATTTGACCATTTCAGTTTACAAGCTTACCGTGCAATAGAGTTCTTAAGAACCGTCTTCAAATCTTTTGATTCCTTTCTCGGAGGAGAGTGTTCCTCAGGGAAAGATGTTTTAGAGGAAACTTGCAGTTCCTTAGGCTTCTGATGTTTGGGAGCGACATCTCGTTCCTCCTTAGGTTGAAAATATACCAGACGTCGGCCAGGGTGGAACGATCTTGGTAGGTTTAGTATCGATGAGGAGGATGGCAATCTCCTGAGGAGAACCAAAGTCAATACTTGTACGGGATTGTATAATGTCGTCGTGTGGTGGAGTGAAATGCTTCTTCTTTTTCGTCTGATTGGCAGTAATTCTCTCACCTGGTCAAACTGAAGGTAAGGAAATTGGTCTTGTAGGTGGAGCAGCTGCAGGGTCTGGTTTGTCCATACTGTATGTCGAGTTGGGGATGATGTAAACAGAGATAGGACAGAACTATTCTGAGCAGATCTCCTCCTAGGGTTAGAAGGAAGGTAAAATAATGATGAGAATGACTTCCCTAACATAATACTAGGAGTAGACTATGGTGGACGCAGTTGGGGACAGGCATGTGAAAGGCCCAAACAGAACAACTTTTGTAGGGATGACACCAAAGGGTCAAACTAGGATGGAAGTTCTTTGACTCTAGACAAGTCAGGAGAATCTTTAGGGAGTTCTGAAGGAAGAGAACGTCGTCTCGACTGGTGTATAGAGGGGCCAGCATCTTTGGAAGAAAACCTCTTAGGCATCCTTATGTGGTATTTTGTGATTCGCACTGGGCGATCATGAGTTATGGGTACACCAGTGTACCTATTAGGGGGGTTCCATAACTCCTTCTGGAAAGGGAACCAGCTGCCCACTAGAGCTGTCGGTGGTGGAGGAGGTTATCGGAGGAGATGGATCCTTGCTTCCTTTCAAAGTTGTGACCTCAGCACGTGAGGAACTTGTCGACTCAGCAGGTTAACTCACTGTAGGAGGTAAATTTCTTTGCGACTGTGCAGAACTGTGCATGATTCGCTCACAGAATCATGAGATTCACATGTGAATCGTCCGGAGATGTCAAAATTTCGCGAGCAACAGATGGCAACTGAAGAGGAAGAGGCCTCTAAGGGTCTCGTGCAACTGTAGAACCCTTTACACTAGCAAGAGAAGGAGATGAGGATCTCTAAGTGGGGGCAATGAGTTACTTTGGTGAGTGTTGTAGTATAGCAGAGCTCAGAAGAGGGTATCTAACACGCAAACACTAACAAAAGACACCACAGGCTTTGAAAGGTGCTGGAGGCCGTCTTGGAAGAGTCTTCTCATGGAGTTGGTCATCAGAATGTCCTTGCATGATCAGAGGTTGTTTAGGAAAAAGTTCAGGAGATGCAGCGCAACACGTAGCAGGAGAGCTAGCAAATTTACATCATCCTAGCGAAGAGGACTACAGTGGTTAGCACATGATCATTAGCGCTTTGCTTGTTATCTTGAATGATCATGAGATCCTAAATGTCAAGCCCATGAATCGTGACCGTCTCACTCGTGACCAAGACTAATACGCACTTGATCATGAGCGTTTAGCTTGCGACGTGAGTGATTGTTTCATGATTGTGATCATCGTGATCGCAAATGTTAAGCATATGATCATTGAGCACGTAGCCCGTGAATATGAGTGTGATTTTCGTGATTGTGGGAGTTAACACACAGCTCTTAATCTTGAGTTTAGCTCCTGATCACGAGCGTGGGGCTTATGCTTGGGATCTTTTTGGTGTAAGCATGTAGAGCTTTAATGAGAGCGTCTTTGGGAAGAATGCCGAGATCCCGAATGATCTTTATGATCAATTTAATGCAGTAAACGTTGTTCTAAAGGTGAGAGCGAAGCTCGAGAGGGTGATGTACCTGAACGACGAAATGTAGTTTTCCAACCTAGCAATTGCCGAGCAGGTGTTGCGCTGGCAGTTGGAGGATCATCTTGCGCAACCTAAGCATTTGGCGATGGAAACATTTTCGGTGCGAAGAATATTATTAGGGTCAAGAGATGATGTCATCCAAAAATGGCGAGAGTGGACATCATCAGCTGGAGGATGTTGGAGTGGTTAACAGGAATGGTCATGTCCTCTGGGCTTGGGAGGGAGAAGAGAGGGTGATAGGTGGACCTCGCACACGTGCAGGGTGAAAGATGTTGAAGCCACAGAGGACAGGTCTCATCTCGTGCCATGCTGAAAAAGGTTGCAGAAGCGTCACCTTTGAAAGAAGAGCAGAAACCCTAATGACGGTCAAGCCGAAAGAATATCTGCAAATGAGGAAAGTTTGCCAGCAGCTGGAGGGGAAGATGCTATAATAAGGGATCAACATTCTCAGAACTGTAAGGTTGCCAAATACTTAGTTGGTCTACACCAACTTCATATATATATATATATATATATATATATATATATATATATATATATATATATATATATATATATATATATATATATATATATATAGTGTGTGTGTATCTAAAACTATCTATCTATCTTTATATCTATCTATCTATATATATATATATATATATATATATATATATATATATATATATATATATATATATATATATATAGATATAGGTGTGTTTTTGTATCTAAAGCTATCTATCTATCTATCTATCTAAATATATATATATATATATATATATATATATATATATATGTCTATCTATATACCTCTCTATATATATCTTTATCTATCTATATACCTATATATATGTATATATGTATATATATATATATATATATATATATATATATATATATATATATATAATATATATATATATATATATATATATATATATATATATATATATATATATATATATATATATAGATAGATAGATATATAGATGGATAGATAGATAGGTAGAAAGATAGCTTTAGATACACACACACACCTATATATATATATATATATATATATAGATAGATAGATAGAAAGATAGATAGATAGATGGATAGCTTTAGATACACACACACACCTATATATATATATATATATGTATATATATATATATATGTATATATATATATATATATATATATATATATATATATATTTATACAGTATATATATATACATATATATATATATATATATATATATATATATATATATATATATATATATATATACATATATATATATATATATATATATATATATATATATATATATATATATATATATATATATATAGATATATATATTTACATATATATATATATATATATATATATATATATATATATATATATATATATATTTATATATATATATATATATATATATATATATATATATATATATATATATATATATATATATATATATATATATAGTTATTTACGCGTATTCATAATGTTCTACTTATATAGATATAATCATGCCTATTAGTTCTCTGTCTATGGTTCCTCATTTCTAGAATTTTTTAAACAAGAGTTAATGCTTATCCCTTTGTATTTTTGTTTTCAAGGTTGAATTAATCCTTTCTGTACATAGTTAAAATAAAAGCATTACGAAACAAAATGTAATTATATCATTCTCTTCAACTCACACACTCTCTGAGTTTCAGTTCCTATCTTTCTTTTTCAAACATGTAGCTAAACTAATAATAATAAAAAAAAACTATGAAAAAGTTTTGAGCATATAAATAAATAATTAGAAATTTGCATATAATGTAAATAAAGTTCAAAGTAAGGATTTAATATTAAGAAAGAATTGCAATGGCAGTAATTACCGTGAGTGGACGCTCCCATTCTCTCTCTCTCTCTCTCTCTCTCTCTCTCTCTCTCTCTCTCTCTCTCTCTCTCTCTCTCTCTCTCTCTCTCTCTCTCTCTCTCTCTTTCTTACAATATGTCAAATTAAAGAGATATTTGATGGCAGCTGGTATGCTATTCATGCCACCTCGTTGCTTTTTTATGTTTTATATGTAAATGATATGGACACGTTATCGAGCCTAAAATCAGAAAGAATTGCAGAAGCAGTAATTACCTTGAGTGGACGCTCCCATTCTCTCTCTCTCTCTCTCTCTCTCTCTCTCTCTCTCTCTCTCTCTCTCTCTCTCTCTCTCTCTCTCTTACAACGTGTCAAATTAAAGAGAGATTTGATGGCAGCTATTCATGCCACCTCGCTGCTTTTTTGATTTATGTATAAATGATATGGACACGTTATCGAGCATAAAATCAGAAGGGGTGGTAATGTAAGATTATAGCCGAAGAAGCAAAAGTTTCTCAAAATTAAACTGAACTTCGTTTAGGGTGTTTCCGGAAAGAATGCAACATTATCCAGGAACATCGTGTCAGAAGAAAAAAGGAAATGGGGGAGGGGGTGACAGCGCTTGAATATTAACGAAATATCTCAGCAAGATAATAGACTTTATATACTAGTATATAGGATAAATACATTTGAAGATTTTAAGAAATTATAAGTATAGAATTTTATTCAAGAAAGAATATGAAATATGTGCTCTGTCATAGCTACATGTTTTAGAATATTTGCTAAAAGGGAAGAGTGCTTTCTATTTTCAAGACATGAGATTTTTATACTCCTATCATACCCACGGCATCAAGAGAACCTTTTTTTCCAAACTTATTTGTTACAAAAAGCGCATAAAATTTAAGTATCATAAAATATTCGCATTTATAAGGCTCCCATAATTAAAAGTGAAATGAATGCTCAAAATGCACATAATACTGAGTTGGATGCAGAATGGGAGGAAAAGCTTGGTTGATTAACGACAGAGCGTGGCATGCTGTGTAACATAAGTAAGTTAAGAGTTAATGTGTGTAAGAATAAGGTTATAAGATGCATGAAAGGGGAGAGTGGTGGTAGACTGAATATCAGGGATACTTGGGAAGTAGATCAGTTTTAGCACAGGGCGTCTGATTTAGCTGCAAATGTTGGACTTGAATAAGGTGTAAGCCAGAGAGTGAATAAAAGATGTTGTGGACAGTGAAGGGAATACTAAACAATATATGGTTGAGAATGAAAGTCAATAGAGTTTTATATGAGAAAGTGATTTTACCGACTATGATAAGAGATAGGAGTTGTCGGGATGAGTGTGACAGCGAGACTGAAAATGAATTTGCCCGGGATGAAGTGTCTTAGCAGTATGGCATATGTATCTCGATTAGATAGGGTTAGGAACGAAGTAGCTCAGATGGCAACGGGTATGAGAAATGTATAAGCAGGTAAAGTAGATACGAAGATGTTGACTTGGTTTGGCCATGTAGAGAGAATTGATTATTGCTGTCTGCTGTAGAAGGCGATAAATACAAGAGAAAATGTGAGAAGTGCAAGATCAGGGCCAAGTTTTGGGCATAGTGATGGAATGAAGAAAGCTTTGGATAATTGGACGACATTTATGAGCGAAGAAAAGGAGCAAGCTAGTAATAAGTATGAAGGGTGTGATTGTGGCACAGTTCCAATTGGCCCTGGTGCCTACTCTGGTCAGCGTGGTGACAGCTGAGTTAGTGGCTGTAAGGGATTCAGCATATAAAACTTTATTTTTTGTAGATAACGGGGGAAGGTGGGCTCTAGGACCTTAGAAGTACCACCCAAACTCGGTTGAATCCATCGTCAGGCTGTGAGGAAATAAGCTAAGGAAATTCCCCTTTCTTCAATTCTTCATGCTTGCAGACACCAGAATTGAGGGAAGTTCAATGGTATATATATATATATATATATATATATATATATATATATATATATATATATATATATATATATATATATATATATATATTAGTAGGTTGGCCAGACCACAAGCCAATAATTGAAACACTACCGCAAATGAGTTATGTAGTTCTTTGATTGGCAAGTATTCATTGCATCCGTCTCTCTAGTTACGGTCCACTTTCTCTTTATCATCACATACACCCAATAGTCTGGCCATTTCTTTACACACACACACAGACACACACACACACATATATATATATATATATATATATATATATATATATATATATATATATATATATATATATATATATATACATATATATAGATAGATAGATAGATATATAAATATATATACACACACACACATATATATATATATATATATATATATATATATATATATATATATATATATTTATATATATATATATATATATATATATATATATATATATATAAATATAAATATATATATATATATATATATATATATATATATATATATATATCTATATATATATATATATATATATATATATATATATATATATATATATATATATATATATATATATATA
>NC_090740.1:90451647-90469147 GCF_036898095.1 Palaemon carinicauda
CCCAGTGAAGCTGAGGAAGCCAGATAGACTCCTTGGAGAGGGACATCAAAGCAACTTTGAGGGGATGGTGAAACGTTCAACCATTCAGTTATGTAGTTTGATTCCCAGGATATTTGATAACCTTGTCCACAATTAAGATGTGAAGGTGGTACGCCTGTTAAAAGTAATATGCTCTAGAATACCAAATCTCTCTATCCATCCAGAGAATAAGGCAGATGTACACAAGGCGGATGTTGCAGTTTCCATGAGAATGAATTCAGGCCAAAACGTAAGGGTTGGTAATGGTAGACAGGTAACAGAGTTATTGTGATGAGTGGTAGGGACCTAAAACATTGACATGAATGTGGGCAAGGCACTGCTGAGGTTGAGGAAAGGTCCCCACTCCTGAATCCGTGTGTCAATGTATATTTAAGGTTTGGCTGGAAGTACCGGTATGGACCAAATCCTTAGCATCCTTAGTAATGCTACACAAAAAGGAATTTTGTCTTGAGCGGCTGTGAAGTAGAACGGCATGGGTTACGTGAAAGGCGATGCATGAAATCAAACTCCTGTTGAGGCATGGGAGAGAGTATTGTACCATCGGTATGTCACACGATCGTACATAGTAACGACATTTCATTTTGTGTATATTTTATGCTTGTATCTTCGCCCTCCCATCGCACTAACAAGGACCTGAAATAACATGTATGTTTTTCTCACCGTTAAATGTTAACCGGTGCGGTGTCGGTTGAACAGGGAATTTCCTGTTGCATTGAGTTTTTATATATAAAGGCGAGTATTCTGTAATAAAGTTACTCAGTTACTTTCATCCTGCCTTTGAGTCACAACCTTCTCTCGGCTCGTTACATTGGTGACCCCGGAAGTCGACTCGCTCCTCCCACCTTCCACCCCCACTCGCCCCTCCGTCGTTGGTACTATGACGGACTCCACGGAAGTTGGTGCTGTCGCTGCTCCATTGAAACTTTCGTCGTTCGCCAGCGGAGAGGCGTTTGCTTGGTTTCAGCACGCAGAAGTCCAGTTTCGCATCAAGAGCGTGACTCGCTTAATCTCCAAAACAGTTTATGTTCTCCAAGCGATACCCGAGGACACCTTCCCGGAAATATCCGACTGGCTTTGTGAACAAGGATACACCCCAATAGCGTATGACGCCGTCAAAACATACCTTCTGCAGCAGTACTCACCGTCACGAGCCGCTAGTATAGCAAAGCTTTTTCAGCTCTCTCAACAACTGTTGGGGACCAAAGGGCTTCACTCGCCCTCAGGGAAATGACCAGTATCGCTCGCATGCCACCTGCCGCAGGCGGCTCTCCTCGTGAGGTGAACCTACTTCATGCCCTTTTGATACGCCGTTTACCCAAACCTGTACGCGCTGCCATACCCGAGGTCGATAGTTTACCCATAAAGGACTTGATACCCAAAGCCGGCACCCTTATGGACAGCCACTTCAAGATCTTCATCAACGCATCCACTCCTGACAAAGAGGACGGCTAATCAACGTCAACCGAAGCTGACGTGTTTGCCGTAGGACATACACGCCTATCCTGTGATGTGCCGATGCGGCAACAAATCCACCCACCACCCACCGCTTGCTCGCACACCAACTAAGGACTTTTACAGCCACTTATTGCCTCACATCCTCACATCCGCCGCGTTTTTGCTAATACCACAAAAAACTCGGAGCAACCATGAAGAAATGTCCAAGGATTGTCAGTGGCCAAAAAAAGTGTAAGTAGGCCATCTCTCGTGGCGGTGGCCTCACGAGTTTATAATCTTTTCTTTTTCCATGCTGCAGGAATGGGTGTGCAATTTTTGGTAGATATGGGTGCTGGTCGTTCTCTTTTGCCAAGGGAACTCTTCAGGACACGACATAGTCTGTCTACGTCTGCCGACGTCCGCTTGGTAGCTGCCAACGGATCTGCGATACCCACCTACGGTCACGAGAACCTCCCATTATCATTTGGAAACAATAAATTTAATTGGAAGTTTCTCGTTGCTGACGTCACATAGCCCATCCTCGGTGCGGATTTCCTCTCTCATTTCCACCTTCTGGTCGATGTCACCCACCGACGATTGGTCAACGCAGACTCGTACTTGTCAGCACCTCTTCAACCTGCCCCCTCCAACCTCGCTCTCCACATCAGCGCACCCACGGATGCCTACGCCCACCTCCTCACGTTGTACCCAGAAGTTTTCCGTCCAGAACTTCACCAAACCCCCAAGGCTCCTGCCAAGCATGGTATTTATCACCATATTAAGACGACGGGACCACCAGTCTTCGCAAAATTCAGACGTCTGACACCAGAACGATTCGCTGCCACCAAACAGACATTCACTGAAATGGAGGAAAATGGGCCTTTGCCAAATGGCCTCCACCCCATGGTTGTCGGCCTTACATATCGTTCTGAAGAAAGACAGCTCCCTCCGTCAGTGCGTGGATTACAGGTGCCTGAACATGCAACCGGAACCGGATCACTACCCCCTCCCAAACATCGCCAACGTGACCTCCTACATGCACAAAGTGAAGGTTTTCTACTCGCTCGACCTCCTGAAGGGGTATTATCAGGTGGCTATGAACCCAGAAGAACTCACCAAGACCGCCATCACCACTCTGTTTGGTATATACACCTTCAATTACTCCAGTTTTGGCCTTCGTAATGATGGGGCCACGCTTCAACGTCTCATGGATGGCACCTTAGGGAACCTCCCCTTCTGTGAATAATATGTGGACGACATACTTATGTTCTCCTCCTCAAAAGAGGAACACCTCCATCAACTGCTCATCGTGCTCGACAGCCAGCAACAAAACAGACTTGTAGTCCGTTTCGACAAGTGTACCTTTGCCGCCAACAAGGTGTCGTTCTTAGGGCACCGCGTCACTCCTGAAGGAGTCCATCCCCTCCTTGAGAACGTAGCAGCCGTTCAGGACTTCCCCGCGCCCTGGACTGTCAAAGCTCTGCAGGAATTCTTGGGCATGATCAACTATTATCACCGTTTTCTACCAGACATTGCCGCCACTCTAGCTCCCCTCTGCACCTCCCTCAAGGGCAAGCCAAAGGACCTGATGTGGGGTCCCCTTCAAGAAGCGGCCTTCTGCAATGCAAAGAAGGCCCCATCAACCGCTGCAGCTCTCACTTTTCCTCTCCCACATGCCCCTCTCCTTCTCCCCACCGATACCAGCGACGTCGCTAATGGTGCAGTACTCAAGCAGGTGGTCAACGGCTCGCCCCGCCCATTGTTCTTCTTCAGCAGAAAACTGTCAAAAGCAGAATCGGCTTATTCTACTTTCGGTCGCGAATTGCTGGCGGTGCACTTGGCTGTCTGTCAGTTTCGCCATTTCTTAGAGGGTAAGCCCATCGTCATTTGCACAGACCATATGCCTCTGGTGCATGCCTTCACTTGAATGTCTGATGCCTGGTATGCCCGTCAACTCCAACATCTCTCCACTGTGGCTGAATACAATTGCACCCTTCAATACGGCCCTGGGAAAATGAATCCCGTTGCCGATGCCTTGTCAAGAAACACGTTGGCTGCCGTTCTACTGGGAATGGATTACAATGCCTTGGGTGAAGCCCGACAGGATCCAGAGTATCAAGCATGAAGGACATCCTGCATGTCCCTCCGTTGGGAAGACTTCCCCCTCAAAAACTCCAACACCACCCTCCTCTGTGACGTCAGTACTGGTAGACAGCGACCTTGGATTCCTTCTCCCATGCGCCGGCAGGTGTTTGATTTCTTCCTCGGCCTTTCAAATCCCTCGTGCTATTCTACTGCACAGCTGCTGTAGACGAAGTTCTTTTGGCACGGCATTTCTAAGGATTCTAAGGATTGGGTCCGCGCCCGTAATTCTTACCAAACTTCCAAAGTACATCGACATACGGATTCAGGTGTGGGCACCTATCTTCAACCTCAGCGTCCTTTCAAAAACATTCTCGTCGATGTTGTAGGCCCCCTACCCACATCACAAGGACATCGTTACCTGTTTATTGTCATCGACCGCTCCACTCGTGGGCCTGAATCCATTCCCATGGAAACTGCCACGTTCGTCTCATGTACATCTGCTTTACTCTAAGGATGGATTGCAAGATTTGGTATCCCTGAGCATATTACTTCTAACAGGGGTACCACTTTCACCTATCAATTGTGAACATCATTAGCGAATCTCCTAGGCATCACCCTACATCAGACAACTGCCTACAACTCCGCTGCCAATGGAATGGTTGAATGTTTTCATCGCCACCTAAAAGCA
The DNA here is from genome assembly GCF_036898095.1 of Palaemon carinicauda. Lineage (NCBI taxonomy): Eukaryota > Metazoa > Arthropoda > Malacostraca > Decapoda > Palaemonidae > Palaemon > Palaemon carinicauda. The sequence continues at coordinate 90,455,894 of NC_090740.1, forward strand.
GCTTCGATGTCCCGCTGCAAAGATTCCAACTGGTTTACTCAGCTTCCCTGGGTCCTTCTGGGACTAGGGACCACTCCTAAAGACGTCATTGACGTCTCGGCAGCTGAAATGGTGTATGGCGACCCGTTGGTCATCCCTGCCGAATTTTTTCCTTCTGCAACCTCCTCCGACGATCTCCAGTGCATACTTCACGTCGTGGGAAAATTTTCTCCATGCCGCCAGAATTACAAGCCCCCAGCAATGCATCACATACCGACACACTAGCACTCTGCAACGCATGTCTTCCTACGCAACGAAACTAGCAAGCCACCGCTAACTCCGACGCAGTCCGAAAGCATTCCTCCTAAACATTCGTGGCAAAGAAGACTGGGTCTCCATTGATCGTGTAAAACCTGCTTATCTCCTGCTAGATGACCCGCCTACAGATCACCTCTCTAGATCAGGGTGCCCTATTTAATATGTACAGTATGTCATTTTTAGGGGGGGAGCCATGTACCAACCGTGTGTCACACGATCGTACATAGTAACGATATTTCATTTTGTGTATATATTATGCTTGTATCTTTGCTCTCCCCTCACACTAACAAGAAGCTGAAATAACATATATGTTTTTCTCCCTGTTAACTGTAGACCGGTGCGGTGTCGGTTGAACAGTAAATTTCCTGTTGCATTGTACCTGAAATAACGTGTCTGTTTTTCTCACTGTTAACTGTTATACGGTGCTGTGTCGGTTGAACAGGAAATTTCCTGTTACATTGAGTTTTTGTATATAAAGGCAAGTGTTCTGTAATAAAGTTACTCAGTTGTTTTCATCCTGCCTTTGAGTCACAACCTTCTCTCAGCTCATTACAGTATCCTTCGTCTAGGTATATCAGTACTGATGTCACCGATGAGTGTGGAGTTCGAGTTATCATGAGGGATGTCCTCCCTACTTAGGGATGTGCTCGTGTCCTATATGTTGATAATTTAGATCGTTCTATTGGCATTCTAAAGAGGCCTCGTAATCCAATCTAAGGTGAATGGCAGTCTATTTATTTCTTTACAGGACATCGGGATTAATTTTCCCAGGGACACGTTACAGGGTACAATTTCATCCAGCCTCAGAAGAGAGATGTCGGCGTTCACAGGTGGGCCAGGTATCAAACTATCAAGTGAAGGAGTCACCAAATACATGTGGTATGTGTGAATGCCGAAAGGCCTACCTTTCAAGATATGGCGAAAGTGACGGAAATCAAAGTGTACTACCAGCAATATGCCGTCAAAGATGGAGTTAACGGATTCTTCCTTGGAGGGTTTTCTAATGAAGAAGTCCATCTGTTCGAGTACTACCCAAAGAGCAATGTCTCTGGCATAGGAGGAGAGAAGGAGGGGTGAGTGTGGCATGGGAAAAGTGGTAGCAGAAGAGGTTAATATGGCATTTTTTGCGTTGCCGAAGACCGCTTTTCGTTGGGAAACCAATATCCGGTCATTTGGTTTGCTCTTGAGGGAGACATGGAAGGGGTAAGAGTAGCAGCAATGACTACCAGGAAACGGTAATAATAGTTGATCATGGCCATGAACCCTTTCAGTACTTTGATGTTCGATGATGATGGGAAGTTCTGAAGGGCTACTACATTATGGGGGACTGGGTGGACTCCTTCAGGAGTGATAGGGTGCCCTAAGTACGATACTTCATTGGTGCCTAAGGCATACATGTCATACAGGATTACAGGGCCATTCTTGAGCATGATGCCTTGGTGAGGCAGGTGTTACTCTTTAGAGGAGGAGAACGCTAGTATATCATCCACGATCATACACAGAAGGGTAGGTCCCCAAAGATGCCATACATGGGACATTGAAAAGAGACTCAAGAATTTCAAAGTAAAAAACAGGATTATTTAAATGTTTATGTACTGAAGGGGGTTGTGATGAGGTTCTTGGTGATGTCTGGTGGGTTGATGGGCAACTGATATTATCCCTTGAGGAGGTGTAGCGTGGAGAAAACCTTCACTTTGTGATAGTAGGAGGTCATGTCGGTGATCTTTGGTAGGGGGTAGTATTCCTCTTCTGTACTTTTGTTCCGATGCCAGTAATCCCCACATTGATGCAGAAAGCCATTTTTCTTTAGGATTATATGCCAGGGTGACGACCATAGGCTTATGGCCTTTTGGCAAAGGCCCAATTCTTTCATTTCAGTGAACATTTGTTTAGCAGCTGCCAAGCAATCCGGCGCCAGACGTCTGAATCTGGTGAACACTGCTGGCTCCGCTGTCTTAATATGGAGATAAATACATTGTATAAAGAATCGTTGATTTTTGACGAAGTTCTGGACAGAAAACTCCCAGATACATGCAAAAGGGTGGGAGCAGGCACCAGTGGATGTGCTGATGCAGAAGGGGAGGTCTGAGGGGACGGATTGGAGAGGTGTCGGGGAGTACGAGTTAGGGTCGAATAACCAAACGTGACTAACATAAACGAGGAGATTGAATTGTGAGTAGCTAGCAGCGAGTATTGGTCATATGACATCAGCTACTAGAATTTTCCCATTATATTAGGCGGTTCCAAACAATATTTTAAGTGTTTCATAACCGTGGGTAGGTATCTCGTATCCATGGGCAGACTTACTAAGACTACAGCATGTCTTGGAGAGTGGCCTTGGCAGAAGAGAATGGCAAGCAGAGAATGTGACAAACACACATGTCTAACAAAAATCACACGCCCGTACCTGCATCATGTTAAAAAAAAAAAAGATTAGTGACAGGAGTGACAATATTTTTGGCCACTGACAACCATTCACACATTTCTTCGCAAATGAACCGAATCTGGACGGGAGTAGCATAATCGTCGTTAATGGGTATCAGGAAGTGACTGTAAAGGTCGTTGGTTGGGGTGAGAATCAGTGGTGGGTGGTGGGCAGTTTTGTCGCTGCTCTTAAAAGTCACAAGGCGGTCATCTGTCTACTACCACATTTACATTAGCTGTGATTGTTGTTGAATAGTTTTCTACTTCGTCAGGCGTGGGGGCCTTGATGGCAAAATTGAAGGGGGTGGATTGGCTATCCATTATTTCGTCGACTTTGTTAATCAGGTCCTTCGTAGGCAAAATATTGATATCAGAGATGGCAGTAGTAGAGGATCGAGTAGATGCCATACTCCAAGGGGAAACAGTAAATTCACTTCACAAGGAGAGCTGTCTGCAGTAGGTTGCGCACAAGCGATACTGCTCATTTTCACTCAGGGCAAGCAAAATCCTGGTTCCCTAAAAGTTGTTGAGAGAGTGGAAAAAGTTTCGCTATGCCGGTGGCTGACAATTGCGAGTACTGCTCTGGGATGTGAGATTTGAGGGCGTCGTACATTATGTGTGTGTCCCGTTGCTTGCACAACCAATCAGAGATTTCCGGGAAAGTGTCCTCGAGGATTGTTGCGAGAACATAATATGCGAAACTTGACTTCACCTCGCGGCAATCAGGCGAACATTTCTCCCCTAGCAAAGAATGATATTTTCCAGGGTGTGGTGTTAAAAGTAGAGTGTCTGTCTTAAATTAGTGCATGGTGCAAATTATGGAGCAGGAAGTTGAATAGTACCAAAACTCAAAGGATGATTGTGAGTAGGTCAGTTGCTCCTCACTATCCTGATCTCAGCATTGATAATGATTCTTCAACTCTCTTAACTTCTTTAAGTATTATTCTCGACAACAAATCTACTTTTGAGAAACACATTAGTTCTATGTCGTCTTCTACTGGACAAAAATAAAATTGGCTTATTGAAGAAGTCTTTGAAGATTTCAGGGGATCAATCAATTCTGTAGAAGAGTTTTAACTATTCCATTCTACCTTATTTTGAATATTCATCTCCTGTCTGTTTTTCAGCTGCTTATGCTAATCATAGTTTCTTTAACAAAAAATTACGGTCTATAAGATTTCGTATTCCGGATCTTTATATTAATTTCTGTCACCTAAGTTCGATTAGCTCGTTATGCATGTTGCATAAGACCTTTACATTTCAGATCATCCTTTACATATATATCTACCCAGACACTAGAACCATTTTAGTAATATTAGGTATATAGTTTATTCTAATAGCCATGCCTTCTTCATCATGGGATAAAATACATCATAGCAGTTTATAAGTTTTATTCCAGTTATAACCAAGTTGTAGAATGATTATCCTAATTGGATAGTTGAATTGGTACAGCTTCAAAATTTATAATTGGCAGTTTTGATTTTACGTTGAACAGGCTATCGTAAGTATTTCATAGTTTAAATATGAAAGATCTATTTCAATGTTGTTAGTGGTTGTGAAATATGATTTTAATTATTTATTACTTCTATATTTTATTTATTAGTTTATATCCTTTCCTCACTGGGCTATTTAACACTGTTGGAGTCCTTGGACTTATAGCAGCCTGCTTTTCCAAACAGGGCTGTAGCTTAATTATTATTATTGTTTTAATAATAATAATAATAATAATAATAATAATAATAATAATAATAATAATAATAATAATAATAATAATAATAATAATAAAATAATGATAATAATAATAATAATAATAATAATAATAATAATAATAATAATAATAATAATAATAATAATAATAATAATCCTAAGCTTCTCCTTTTGATTTTGGGGTCCTGTCCTTGGGAATCATAAATACGTATATTCAATAATTATCTCCAGATGCTATTGCCCCACATTTTCATTCAACATTATCTTAGTTTTGCTTATATTGTTTTTCAGTCCTACATTTCCTCATTATCTTTTCAAATCTTCTATCATCTTTTCTAATTCTTCCCATGATTCATTAAATGGAACCTTGTCATCTGACAATCTCAAATTGATAAGGTATACCATATTGATGGTAATTCCTAAATTTTCCCAATCTAAGTTCTTAAAAACTTCTAGGTATACTGTGAATAGTTTAGGAGAGACATAGTCTCCCTGTATAGCTCATTTCACAATCGAAATTTACAATATCCCTTTGTAGATTTAAGGTTGCTCTACTCTCCGTATAGGTCTCATGAAATCCACTACAAAAGATTCAACTATTCTTTGTCTTTGGAGGTCTTTCCTTACTGCTGAAGATTTTCACCAAATCAAAAGCTTTCTGATAGGCTAAAAATGCCACACGTGGTGATTTTTTAAACTCTTTTGATTTTTCCATTACCTGGTAAATTACTTGGATATGGGCAGTTGTTGAATACCAACTTCTAAAGCCCTGCTGCTCTCATGGTTGATTGAAGCCTTGCTGCCTCTCTGTTCATCTTGATATGATCTTTGTATTTATTATATATATTACTGAGAGTATACTTGCTGTGAATTAGCATAATGATAATGTTTTTCCCCTGTTATCGAATTAAATCATCTCTGCAAATATCGTGTCTAAAGTTAATGGAGTTTCACTAATATGGAATTCCTTCCTTCCAGTATATATATATATATATATATATAGATATATATATATATATATATATATATAGATATATATCAAGACTAAATAATTGTGTAAGATTTAATTGTAAGTGAATCATGTAAGTGTATTATTTTCATAAGTATTTATTTCTTATTCTAATGTTTTTATGCAGATTTTATATTTTGAATAAAGTGATTATATAATTTTTAGTGTAATTATTTCTTTTGTCAAGTCTAAGGTTTTACACAGACTTAATAGTTTAAGTCTAATGATTATATAATTGTAAGGGCGTAATTTTTGTTTGTCTTCAACTATGTTTTGTTCAGACTTAGCATTCACAGTGATTTTGTTTTGATTTTTTTATGTAAACTCTTTTCAAAGTGTTGATATTCATGAAAAAAATATATTAATTTATGTAAAGTGTATTATCTAAATCAGTTTTTGCGTCAGTGGTCACTCGTATCCCATTTAAGAATAAAAGTAAGTTCTTTGAATAGATCGTAATAGTAATCATCCAGCTTTGTTTTGATTGTAATGAAGAGACCTTTGGAAATTCAGTGTTTTTATATATTGCTTTCTCCGAGGTATATAACGGTCTAAAAGCTCGGGAAATAATATTTATAAGCGTAAAAGATTTACTGTAAAAACAAACACGTTAGTTTGGAACTCGAGAGGCCGTAATATATATAAAATGATATCTTGGTTCCCAGACACGGGGTTTTGATATTATATATATCTATCTATCTATCTATATATAGATATATATATATTATAAAGAAATATATATATATATTTATATATATATATATATATATAATAATATATATATATATTATATATATAAAGAATATATATATATATATATATAGATATACAGTATATATATATATATATGTATATATATACATATATATATATATATATATATATAGATATAGTATATTATATATATACATATATATATATACATATATAGTATATATATATATATATATGTATAGATATATATTATATATATGTATGTATATGTATATATATATATAGTATATATAGTATATATATATATAATATCTATCACTTTTCGGATTTATTACTGCACTAAATCATAACCGCAACTCTCCTATGGATTATAACATGTATGTATCAACGTCATATAAAAATATCTTAATCATAGTTTTTTTTTCTTATGTTTATTCGGGATCGGTTGATGTTAAAATTTTGTTAAAATTAGTGTTTTGTTATACTTTCGTGAATTTAATTTTATATGACCTTTTTTTTAAGGTTTATTAAATCAATTTTTTAGGGAGTAAGATCAATTCTCGGAAATCTATGTTATGGCTGTTTTATCAGATAGCTTATGTTCTGTTCAGTATTTGAGGCAAAATCTTTCCTTTTTGAAAGTGGAAATCTATATGGGATTACCCTATAATTGGATTTATAGAATTACCATTCGATATCATTTGTAATATTGAAATATGATAGGATCAACAAATGTAAGTGTCATGAAAACTCCGTATTTTTTAAAATTTTCTATAAGTGTACCGGTTCTCAAATTTAATTTATGTTGCAATCAAAGCTGACGCTTGAATTTGCGAGGTATCTAGTTTATATAAAGAAATAGTACAGTAGATAGGATAAAATCTAAAATAAAAAAAGAATCTTCCAAGAAATATCAACCTGGCATTTCTTAGGAGAAATGTCTACTATGAAGAAACTAGAAAAAACTTCATGATATTAATCTTGGTATTCACAAAAACGTCCAATCTTTGATAAAACTAAAATAATAATCTCCATCTTCCGTGCAATAGTTGCTACCAGAAGAATGTAATAAATGAGACGTGGAGTATTGATATCATCCTTCTCTCTCTCTCTCTCTCTCTCTCTCTCTCTCTCTCTCTCTCTCTCAAGTGTAAAAAGCTGATCATATTTGACCTGTAATTAAGAGATTGTGTTTCTGACAGGAATCAAGTAAGAAGAGGCGGAGAGACTAATTACAATTCGACGAGTCAATAATTACTTTTTGTTGATATTTGAGCGTAAAGTTGCAGGCAATCCAATAATTACAGCTATACCTCAGATGAGGTTTCCGGGGAATGTATAGTCCTGTACCTAAAATAATAGTAAAGATTGCTGCAGAAAAATTTATAGACGTTATCGGAATGTTATAATTGCATAATGCATATTCACCTTATAACTTCAATCATAGGATGAAAATGGTTTCAAATACATAGAAATAGTTCTTAAATAGCTTAAATTTACCCTAGCTGCTCTGGTTAATGAGACCCCCCTCCCCCTTTTTAAACTTGATTGTTTGACCAATCGATATAAGCAGTACTAGGCCTGGCTAGTGCTGGGAGTTACCAACCATAGCACTAGCCAGTCCGATTAAAAAGTACCGGTTTATTGGACATTGTACTTATATATATATATATATATATATATGTATATATATATATATATATATACACAGTATATATATATATATATATATACACACACATATATATATATATATATATACATATATATATATATATATATATACATATATATATATATATATGTATATATATATATATATATATACATATATATATATATATATGTATATATATATATATATATGAGCAAAAGACTACCCATAAACCTTCTTTGATACAAGTTTAACTTCTCTCTCTCTCTCTCTCTCTCTCTCTCTCTCTCTCTCTCTCTCGTTTCACTGTCCTAGTTTTGGGATATACCCTACAATCTATAATGCATCTGTTGACCTCAGTAGAAAATTGCAAAGGAAATTGTATAGCGACTGACACATGTTACTTTTTATTACAAGAAGCAAGAGTGTTAGAATAGGAAAATATAGAATATCTGTGAATGTTATTATCTGATTAAAAATTCAAGTGTATAAGCTCACTATCAAAATATTAGGACTTTGACGATGAACCTACCATTGACGCATTGTGAAAAAATTCAAGATCTCTCTCTCTCTCTCTCTCTCTCTCTCTCTCTCTCTCTCTCTCTCACACACACACAAATTGATAATGCTTACATCATTTTCTTCTATTCACTCTAAAAACTGATGTGGTTTCCTCATCAAGAATGTGAGGATTTAAGTATTCTGTGTTAGATTATTTAATAAAAAAAACTATTAAATGAAAAGAATGTTGGAGTTGCATAGGCTGATGAGGGTACCAAATTTGTGTTCGGAGAGATTTATATAAAATTTATGAAAATTCTAGACCGTGGTTAGTGAAGTTAAACAATTCTAAAATAATGTTTGATATTAAGTATGTCAAAAATATATGGGTCGTCTCACCCAGTTCAAAGTTTTAAAGGTTGTTTCAAATATACAAAGTAAAAAAAGAAAAAAAAAGGTGACACCTTCACCTTATAAATAAAAATTTGCCTTCATAACATAATTTACAGAAAAGAAACCATCCGCGGTCCTGGATCATCCGGGCGCGCCAAGGACTCGAAATGCTAATAAAATTGGGCATTTAGATATCCACAGTACACCTTAAAGTAGGGGAGGCAAGGCATTCAAATACCCGTATGGTCATCACTTTCGTTTACTGTTATATTTTCATATACTCTTGTTTATATATATATATATATATATGCTGTGTATATATATATATATATATGCTGTATATATATAAATATATATATATATATATATATATTTTTATATATATATATATATATATATGTATATATATATATATATATATATGTATATATATATATATATATATGCTGTATATATATAAATATATATATATATATATATATGCTGTATATATATATATATATATTTATATATATGTATATATATATTTATATATAAATATATATATATATATATATATATGTATATATATATATATATACAGCATATATATATATATATATATATACAGCATATATATATATATATATTTATATACACCTTTGCTGTTTTTCGGTGGTGTACGATACGTTTTTTTTTTTTTTTATTTGCAACAGTCCACCTAGGAGAACACTGCAGGCAGTAAAAAAAATAAAAGTAATGTGAAGTTTCCTACTCCTCTTTATGTTAAAAAATTTGTATGCTTTTGCATTTATTTTTAACATGCCACGTTGTTACAGGAGAAAGCTTTTCCGTCAGGCTTTCATTAATACAGAAAATACCTTTTATATACAAAGAACCTGTCCCCGAAATCCCAATGATGGAAACAGAATACCAATAGGTATCAGCTATAGTTCGGCCACAAGTGATTGTCCAGCCTTCTTATCAAAGACAGTGAAGAGAAGACGAAAAAACCTACATAAAAAAAAAAAAAAAAAAAAAAAAAAAACGCCTATTTTGCAAGGGTTATAAATTACTATAGAAGTTATCCTGTAATTGGTTTAGTATTATCCTTCTAGGTAGTCTGATTTTCCATCAGAATACCTATTTTCTTTTTCATTCTTATCTAGCTTGTTGCATGTTCATTTACAAAACGCAAGTTAAGGTTAGGCTCTGTAGCTAATGTATATATAATATTGCATATATAATTTACAGAATATGGACATGTGCCTCAAAAATATGGTCAGAAAAAGTTGCTCTTATTTTTCTCAGAATTATTGGGACTTTAATCTCTAAAGATATATGTCTGTAATTACATTAGGAAAATAAGTGTCTCTCGAAGGGGCCTTAGCGTCTATTATCCCCTGTATCAATGTATAACCACACACTTTGATAACTATTAACTGTTTATGATTTACCTTTATCAACCCACACTATTATTGAACTCATTTGTGTGGGCATTAGAAAGTGTAAATTTATTTAGTTTTAATGGAGATTACTATGAACAAGTATTTGGTATTGCTATGGGTAATCCTTTGTCCCCACTTTTATCCAACATATATATGAATTTTTTTTAATCTAGATTAATTCCTTTAGTATGGTCTTCCCAAATTGTTTGGTATCGATATGTTGATAAAGTTTTTTGGTATTTTAGAAGAGAATTTTAATCTTGAGGTTTTTTCAATCATTATTTTATTAGTACCTTCTATAAAATTATTTGTAGAAAATAAAGAAAATAACTATATCCCACTTCTAGAAACATAAATTTAAGTTTTCCACATATATACCTACGAATAATTTTTCATATGTACATTTCTACTCCAATCATTCTAAAAATATGAAGCATTCAGTTTTTTCCTCCTTGTACCTCAGGGCATTTAGAATTTGTAGCCCAGAGTACATTGAGGACGAGTTCACTATAATTTAAAAAATCGCAACTAATCCTTGCTATCCCAAATAATTCTTAGAAAAAATGTATGAATAAGGCTAAGAAACCATTTTATAGTGTCCTGTTAGAAAGGAAGGAAACAAGTAATAATATGCTGTGTTTGCCATTTCATGTTTGTTTTTTTAGATGGTATACCCCTTTTGATAAAACTAGACATTGGGGTAGTGTCTAAATATAATTGTACGTTAAAAATATGTTGATTGAAAATTGTTCTGGAAATTATAATAATATAATATATAGCATTCATTTTCCACACTGTAACTTATTGTATGTTGGCCAAACATCCAAGGGTCTTTCTGTCAGATTGAAATAGCATCAGGTGGCCGTCTCCAGGGGCTCTCTTAATAATGCCTTGGCCTCCCACAGGTTAGGGTTAAGTCACAGAATTGGATGGTAAGAGACCAAAAATAATGATCCATTTAAATGATTATATCCAAAGGAATATAGTTGAATCCTTTTTAATCTCCTGTACTAAAGGTAGAAATTTGAATCTAAGCCCAGGTCTATTTTTCGGTAATCCAGTATTCTCATTTTATCTAAAATCTGACCTTTCCGAAATTAAAAAAAAAAAACAAAACAAAAACGGACAGCTGTGGGATCCCCTTCTCCTCTATAAATACGGCGTTTTTGTATATGTATCTTAATTGTTGAGTCTGTTGATGTTCCTATTGGACGAAAGTACTAACTCCAATCAAGTCTTTTCATTTTTCCTTTTGTGTCTATAATACATTTTACATTAATCACGTGTCAGCTTTTGTGATTTCTACACGCACACACACACAGACACACACACACACACACACATATATATATATATATATGTATATGTATTTATATGATACACACACACACACACACACATATATATATATATATATATATAAATATATATATATATATATATGTATATATGTATATATATATATATATATATGTATATATGTATATATATACATATATATATATATATATATATGGAATGGTCCCGGAAACACGAGCGCTGAGTCGAATAAGTTTGATTTTTGTTTTGTCCATTTAGTTGATTTGGATTCTTGGTAAGTTACGGCTTCCGAATTTGTAATAACTTCAAAATTTTACATGCAATTTTTTAAGCTCAAAATGAATTAGAGAAGAGTATAATCGTTTCTTTTTTTCACACAATGCTTAGAAAAAAACTGTAATTTTTAGTTATAAATATTTTGAAATATATTGTTTTGATTTTTGTTTTTTTGTTTTTTAACAATTTTTTATGAAAAAAAAATCATAATAAATTCAAATTATCGATAATGAAAAAAATCTCTGGATAAATTATTTCATGGTAATGTTGCGTTATGAGGAAATGTGTAAAACTTTGATAAAATCTTTATCATGCTTGTTATTATCATCTAGAAATTTTTCAAGCAAAATATTCATATGATATTAATGTTTTACTGCAATTATCTATTAACTCATCTTTTTGTATGTTAAAATGTCACCTTTAGGCATTGAAAGTCTTATCGCAATATACATAAAATAGCAATCTTTTTAGGAAATTGTGGAATTCTTATCACTATTTTGTTTTATACAAAGACACACCAAAATTGTTTGCTCTTCCATTGTACCGCATATTCACGTATTGGGAAAAGGGTTTCAGGATTCTTGTAGACGTGTCTACCGAGAGGGAACGTTTTGATTTATACTTGGTAAGGTGTATTTAATCTTCATATGCAGGACACTGCCGTTGAATTAGTGCTTTGTCAATGAAGTTTAAAATTAGCTATGACTCTCTCTATCCTCTACATTCAGAACTTACCATCTACTACAGGGTAAAGTTTATGTTTTAATTTCCAATATAACACAGTAATCTATAGGATTCAGTGATAGAATCTAAAGAAGTTCAAACTTAGGCAAATGTTTTCCTGTTAAAAAGTTGACATAAGTCACGTGTCCTTGTTTATATGTTATATAAATGTTTAAAATTATTAGTCATATTTGGTATGTTTTATAATATTTACTTTTATATGTGGTATTTTTTTCTTACTTTTCCTGCTCGATCCGTGATAGTTGGAAACTCTGGCATCACTATTAGGCCTGCCACCCACGCTTCCCAGATTTTTGGAATTTTCTGGAAGTAGCTACATTCCATATAAAGGCGACCCCATGGCTGCAGAGAATTCCAGCCTTAAGTCATAGCCATCTCCCACTCTCTCTCCCATACGCAACGCAGTGTATTATTTTAAAAGTGATCAGTGAAATCTCAAAGTTTTGGTGTGACTAGTTTTTGTAAACATAGTGAGTACCTATAGAAATTGTCTTAGTTTTGTATCTGGCCCTGTATTAAGGTGAAAGGTATTTGTATAGTTTTTTGGTTACCTATATTCATTGAGTGTTAAGACTAATTAAATAGTGTGTAAAATTTAATTTCAAGTGGAGCAAGCGATTGTATGATTTTTATCAGTATTATTTATTTTGTCTCAGTCTGAGGTTTTATTCCGATTTAATACCTCAATTGAAACAAGTGATTGTAAAATTTTCACGGGTAAAGTTTCTTTTGTTTTATTCTAAAGTTTATTTAGATATAATATTTAAAGTCAAATGACTACAATAACC
>NC_090740.1:90476647-90484147 GCF_036898095.1 Palaemon carinicauda
AAGAGTAATTTGTCTTCTAAGTCAAATAACCCCTTTAAAAACCAATCTAGTACCCCAAATAGTAGCATGAGCAATCATGTTGGTAGTGGCCTCAGAAAGGACTCGAGTGGTGGGCACACACTGGTTTTTTCTAACCGTGGCAATTCAGGTAAAATTAATCAAGTTAGAGGTAATTGCTTTTGGTGTAATAAGCCAGGGCATCGACAAGCTGAGTGTAGAGCCAGGAGCCGTTACCTCCAAAAAAATCAAAATAAGAATCAAAATAATGTTAATCAGCCTACGCCAATCTCGCTAATTTCAAATAATTCTATTTCAGAGAGTAAGAACGGTAAAACTGTTGATCCCCAGGTTAGTAATGAACCAGATGTAGGTAAAGTAATACCTGTATTGTGTGATTCCACTGGTACTTTATGACCATTTAACAAATATGTCTACCCAGGAAAATTGAAATCTGAGACCTCTACACTTTATGTTAAGTTCTTGAGGGACACAGGATCCGCTAGATCTTTGGTGTTGGCAGGGTCCTTGTCTAACTTAGTTTCCTATACTGGAGAATATGTGGTCCTGGGAGGATTTCTCGATACGGTGGTTTCTGCTCCTTTGGTAAGGGTGGAACTGTCCTTTCCAGGGTATCACAAGGTTACCGAGCTGGCGGTAGTTGAGAGCCTGCCGATACCAAGAATAGACGGAGTCCTTGGGAATGATATGTTGAGTGCAGAGGGGCAGGAATTAATTTCTATTGTTTCTGTCACGGCGTGCCCTGTGGCAATTACTACTCGAGCCTCTGCAAAGCGTGCAGCGGAAGCTAATAATGATAATGACCTAAATTTAAGTAGTTTAGAAGTAGAGGTAGAGAAGCCTGGGCTAGTAGAAGGTAGTAGTAGTAGCAGTAGTTCTAGTTTTGGAATGTTTAAATTATTGAAATCTGATTGTGACCGTCCCACTTTCATACGGGCCCAAAAAGATGAATTTTCATTCGAGTTAGGTAATACGGAACGTTTGAAGTTTTGAAAGGACTGTTGTATAGGGTCAGTCGTCTCCCAACTCATCAACTAAATATGACTTCTTGTTTGAGATAATTGTCGTACCTACCAAGTTTAGGGAGGCTGTGTTAAGCCTTGCACATGAGGACTCCTTTTCTGGCCACTTAAGCTTAAGTAAAACTTTTTGTAGGTTGAGTAAATGTTTTTGGTGGCCAGGAATGAAGTCTTCGGTGAAGAAATTTGTAAGAACTTGTGAAGTGTGTCAGGTGATGGGTAAACCCAATCAACCTATTCCCAAGGCTCCTCTTAACCCAATTCCTTCAATTGAAGAACCCTTTGCAGAATTGGTAATTGATGTGGTAGGACCTCTGCCTAGGACGAATTTAGAGTTTACGCATCTCCTGACCATAATGGATAGAGCATCACGTTTTCCTGAGGCCTTTCCAATAAGGAAAGTAACCTCAAAAGCTGTCCTTTGACAAATTAGTGGAGTTTTTCTCCAGGTATGGACTGCCTTGTAAAATTCAGTCAGATTGCGGCTTGAATTTTACAAGCAGGGTATTTAAGAGTAAGTGTGCTGAACTGGCCATTAAGCACATTACCAGTGTACCCTACCATCTGAGAGTCAGGGTGTGGTCGAAAGATTTCACCAGACCCTTAAGTGTATATTAAAAAATATTGTTATGAGCAAGGAGAGGATTGGGATAAAGGGCTTCCCTTTGCTCTCTTTGCAATAAGGAATTTTAGCAATTCTTCTACTGGCATTGCTCCCTTTGAATTAATATCTGGGCACAAGGTTCGAGGACCTTTGGAAATCCTCCATGAATTGCTCGAAGCAAATCAGAGAGGAGAGCGTACGGTGGGAGAAGTTGTTAGTGACTTAAGTCCAGAGTTAGCCGTAGCTTGGAAGTATGCCAAAGATAATTTGTTCTGCTTCCCAAGCTACGATGAAAAACCAAATTTGATCAGAAGTGTAAGGTACGTTCATTTGAGTCAGGGGACTTAGTATTGGTTTTAAGCACAGACCCCAGACAACTTCCTTGGAACAGAGGTACAAGGGCCCCTGGAAGGTGTTGAGAAAGTTGTCCGAGGTCAATTATGAAGTTGAAGCCCTGGAACTCGAAGTAAATGTAAATTTTTCCACATAAACAGGTTGAAATCTTACTCTTCTGATAGACGGGATCCTTTGGCCATTGTTTTTGAGCCAGTTATGAGTGTGGTTGCACCTGTTGAGGAAAACCTGGAAGATGTTTTGGGACCAGGTGACTTCAGATGCTCTAGGTAATATCTTACAAAATTTAGGTGTATTAAAAGAGGGGTTAGAGCATCCTGGAGGCACCTCAGAAACAAGATATACTAAGCCTTATTATGGAGTTTTCTGACTTGTTTCAGGACTCTCCAGGAAGGACGAGGTTGCTCCAGCATGATGTTGAGGACGCTTCTCCGGTTTAAGCAAAGCCCGTATCGCCTCATTCCAGAGAAGCGTGCCATCGTGGAAGATGAAATTAAATACATGCTGGAGCACAATCTCATACAAGCATCAGTAAGCCCCTGGAGCTCTCCTATAGTCCTTGGTGAAGAAGCCTGATGGTAAATATCGTATGTGTGTTGACTATAAGAGGGTAAACTCAGTTACTAAAAATGATTCCTTTCCTCTTCCCCGTAATGAGGATTGTCTGGACCTGAGAGGTCCTGCTACGTTCATTACAAAATTGGATCTGTTAAAGGGGTATTGGCAGGTCCCCCTATCTGTCCGTGCCCGTGAAATTTCAGCATTTGTGATGCCCTCCGGGCTTTACGAGTGCAAAGTAATGCCCTTTGGGATGAAGAACGCTGCCTGTACTTTCCAGCGTCTGATGAGCAGGGTTGATTTGTGGCCTAAAAGGTACAGAAATCTATATAGATGACTTGGTGGTACACAGCAATGACTGGCGGGACCCCCACTTGGTATGATCAAGAAAAGTTTTTGAGGCACTTAGGGCCGCCGGTCTTGTTGTGAATCTGGGTAAATGTAACTTTGGGAAAGCTAAAGTTAGTTATTTGGGTCACAAGATTGGCTTGGGTAAAGTTGCTCCTAAGCTAGCCAATCTCGAGGCCATAGTTTGCTTTGAAAGAGACCGTGTAATGTCAGACAGGTTCGTAAAGTGCTGGGTATGTTGGGATATTACCGTAGTTTTGTCCGAAACTTCTCTGACCTTGCAACAGCCTCTAACTAATTATTGAAAAAAGGGCAGAAATTTATTTGGTCTTCTCGATGCGAAGAAGCATTTTTAAAACTTAAGATGTTACTCATGTCTAATCCAATATTGGTTTCTCCCAATTTTCAGAAGCCATTCATCATAGCCATGGATGCCAATGACGTAGGAATTGGGGGAGTCCTCTTTCAAAGGAGTGATGATGGTGAAGTATGCTCCGTATCTTACTACAGCCGTAAGTTACTAGAGGCGGAAAGAAAGTACTCCACCATTGAGAAAGAGGCTGTGGCATTGGTGCGGACATCGGTACATTTTAAACCATATGTAACTAATGTTTCATTCCCTATAGAAATTTGGACCGACCATAATCCGTTGGTATTCATTGAACGTATGAAGGGATCAAATCAGAGGATTCTGCGTTGGGCCCTTCGGCTACAAGAGTTCAATTTAATTATAAAACACATTAAAGGGGTGGATAATTGCATCCCGGATGCTCTCTCACGTGTCTAAATTTTGATCTCTCCCTTTGGTTTTTTTTTTTGGGACCCTCTCGGTTCGCCTGGTTGCATGTGTTGAGGTTACATCCATGTTTCGAGGTATGTATATATTGAGCTCAGGTATAAGGTTTGTCCTCTTGTAAATTGTTCCAGGACCTAGGTTGGTGTGGATAATGCTATATCATATTTTTTTTTCTCTCTGTGTGCCTACTAAAGTTTATTGTTGACAGGTATACGATTGAATGTGTCCAAATATTTGATGATGTATTTAAAACTTGCTATGTTCTTGTCCTTTTGCTTAGGTTTAAGATGTTTTTACCTTGTGCTTGGTTTATTACTGTAGATACTACGTTTAAGACTTTGTTTTCTTTTGGTTTAAGATATTTTATCTTATCAGTGGTTTGTAGTAGCTTTAGTGTTTTCCCTGATTTTTCTTTATTTTTGTGGCCCTGCATTTTCTGATGTTTTGTCCAGCCTTGTGGCTTATCATTAAAAGAAAAATTTTGCATTTAGTGAATGAAAATTATTTTTCTTGGGGGAGGAAGGTGTTATGTTAAAGTAGGTTATTTAATTGTTTATAAATAAATTCGGTCTTCGGCAGGAGTAAAAGTTAACTGCCCTTTTCATAAGAGTTCGGACCGTGCATTGAACACAGACGTATATCCTAATTCAGCAGCCATTGGTAGACGCCTCTTTTATTCCCTCATAAGGAATTGTGCCTTTGGAGGATTATTTCGCTGGTGTCTTTGAGCCATCCGCGGTAAATTGTACACTTCTTTGGATCACGGACTACGTATGCAGGGGTTTTGTCACCTGCGATAGCCACCTCGCTTGTTACGTCCTGCAGGTGTATGTGTCACTTGCGACCTTCGCTTGACGTTGTTTTCCCCGCCTGAGGATTCTGCGGGAAGACGGTGCCGTCGTTCCGTCCCGGCACTGTTGGAGGTACTATTGCCGTGATCCAAGAGCGTCATCACATCAGTTACGCTGCTCGTCTGTGGACCAAGGGTCCGTGAGGAGGAACGTAGGGAGGCATTACCCAGGTAAAGTTACGATCTTTTTATTATCGTTACGGATATGCCCAGCCCGTTTTCCTGGTGTTAATGATACTCCCTCTGATGCTGATGATCGTTCGTCCCCTATCTGTCATCTAATCCATGTATGGATAAGTACAGTTATAAGTATTTCCACGGATAGGTAATACAGTGTTGAGATATGTACATATATCTATAAATTATGACTCAGCATAATTCTTTTATGTGAATGTATAAGTATTTATGCCTTTAACTTAATGTGGTATGTGTATTTGTATGCTGCCTTGTGTTATGTTTTATAATTGGGTATTTGGTTTAGCCTTTAATGTTTGTGTGTGTAGGTAGGTAATTTTAAGGTTTTTCTGCCTTTTCATCTCTCCTGTCTTCCTTATTCCTATATGTCTAGTAATAGGGTAGTGGTTTGTTGATATTTGTGGGCCCGGCTTATAATATGAGCCATACTTTTGATCTGTTTAGTTTTTCTTTGTTAGGGTTAAGATTATTAGATATAGGTCAACCTTGTGTATTTAGAGGACTCTGTATATTAGTCCTCCAGGTCATTTTTGTTTAATCATTGTTGTTTGTCTTAGGAGCTTTTTGTTACTCCTGGTGCAAGGTTGAATTTATTTAAGTGTATTGTAATAAATGTTGTTAGATTTTTCCCGTGTTTTGTTCTCTTCCCGCAGTTCACTGAGTTACATAAATAATGTACTGCCTACGACTCCTTTAAAAATTAAAGTTTAAAGAACCAGAACTACGGCCTACACAGGTCGTAACAATATATATATATATATATATATATACATATATATATATATATATATACAATACATATATATATATATATATATATATCTATAAATCTATACATTTATACATCTATACATTTATACATCTATATATATATATATATATATATATATATTTATATATATATATATATATATATATTAATCAATAATCCATACATTTTTACCACTAACACCAATATTTAGGGAAATATTGTACCAAATGTGAAATCCTTCTAAATAATACTTTCAACACGAATGGATTATGTTTTGCATATACCTTTATTATTATTATTATTATTATTATTATTATTATTATTATTATTATTATTATTATTATTATTATTATTATTATTATTTCTACTTTTTTAAGTATAGTAAATAGTAGGGTAATGCAAGTAATATATTCTTTTTCTCAGGTATAGGAAAGAATTACATTTTCACCACATGAATTCAGGTAAATGGTTGTGAAACAACACCCTTATCCTACCTACTATACACTGGTTCGATAAATTGAGAGAGAGAGAGAGAGAGAGAGAGAGAGAGAGAGAGAGAGAGAGAGAGTGTGTGTGGATTTACGGGTGTATCTCTCACGGTAACCATTCTCACTAGGGTATAGCTAATCCCTCTTCCCCATAAACGTAGCAGGAAATTTGTATATGTATATATACAAACATATATATATAAATATATATATATATATATATATATGTATATATATATATATATATATATGTATATATATATATATATATATATACATACATACATATACCAAAGGCACTTCCCCCAATTTTGGGGGGTAGCCGACATCAACAATGAAACAAAACAAAAAGGGGACCTCTACTCTCTAAGTTACCTCCAGCCTAACCAGGGACTCAGCCGAGTTCAGCTGGTACTGCTAGGGTGCCACAGCCCAAACCTCCCACATTATCCACCACAGATGAAGCTTCTTAATGCCAAATCCCCTACTGCTGCTACCTCTGTGGTCATCTAAGGCACCGGAGGAAGCAGCAGGGCCTACCGAAACTGCGTCACAATCGCTCGCCATTCATTCCTATTTCTAGCACTCTGTCTTGCCTCTCTCACATCTATCCTCCTATCACCCAGAGCTTTCTTCACACCATCCATCCACCCAAACCTTGGCCTTCCTCTGGTACTTCTCCCATCAACTCTTGCATTCATCACCTTCTTTAGCAGACAGATATTTTCCATTCTCTCAACATGGCCAAACCACCTCAACACATTCATATCCACTCTAGCCGCTAACTCATTTCTTACACCCGCTCTCACCCTCACCACCTCCGTTCCTAACCCTATCTACTCGAGATACACCAGCCATACTCCTCAGACACTTCATCTCAAACACATTCAATTTCTGTCTCTCCATCACTTTCAATCCCCACAACTCCGATCCATACATCACAGTTGGTACAATCACTTTCTCATATAGAACTCTCTTTACATCTTCATGCCCAACCCTCTATTTTTTACTACTCCCTTAACTGCCCCCAACACTTTGCAACCTTCATCCACTCTCTGACGTATATCTGCTTCCACTCCACCATTTGCTTCACAACAGACCCCAAGTACTTAAACTGATCCACCTCCTCAAGTAACTCTCCATTCAACATGACATTCAACCTTGCTCTACCTTCCCTTCTCGTACATCTCATAACTTTACTCTTACCCACATTAACTCTCAACTTCCTTCTCTCACACACCCTTCCAAATTCTGTTACTAGTCGGTCAAGCTTCCCTTCTGTGTCTGCTACCAGTACAGTATCATCCGCAAACTATAACTGATTTACCTCCCATTCATGATCATTCTCGCCTACCGGTTTTAAAACCTCGTCCAAGCACTCGAGCATTCACCTCTCTACCACTCCATCAACATACAAGTTAAACAACCACGGCGACATCACACATCCCTGTCTCAGCCCCACTCTCACCGGAAACCAATCGCTCACTTCATTTCCTATTCTAACATATGCTTTACTACC
>NC_090740.1:90489147-90531647 GCF_036898095.1 Palaemon carinicauda
TTGATTGCTCATCTCTCAGATTTTCATCAATCTAATTTCTCAAGTCAAATCCTTTTCTCCCAAAGTAAGGAAAAACAAGTATAGAAGAGTCTATTGAACTTGAACTAACACTTGACGTTACCCAATAAATAATAACTAAAAAAAGAGAAAATAATTTCAACGTTCATAATGGAATCTATATCATCTTTCGTCGACAGTCTCAATTAATCGATATTATATTCCAAAACCCGACGACAGGCCTAAGCTTTATACCCTCATCTGGTTAACAAAGTGCAGTAAATTATGCACCCTATCGTGATTATATTATTTGTGTGGCTATTCAAGTTAACGTGAGTGGCTACAGGGAGAGAAATATATTTTTTCTTAATGTTTAATCTCTGTTTGATCTTCTACATATTTGTATATAAAAACAAAGAGAATTCACAAGTCAAAAACTTTGTAATAAAAAAAAAACAGATATTTTTAGTAAGGTTTTGTAAATGCAACAATCGTCAAATAACAAACCTGACTGTAAAACATTATTCTTGTTCAAATATGTCCAAGTATTTCATCCACTTAGGTGAAAGATAATTACACCAGGAAGTTCCATATACTAATTTTATGAGAACAGTTCCACTTCTTGTGTGGCTACCATGCCCATAATCATTGAAGAACCCATTGAGCACTCGGTAAAGTTAGCAAAATTGTATACTGAAACGTAAACTGTATCAATATATATATATATATACACACACACACATATATATATATATATATATATATATTCTTATCGCTCCCTGTTCATGGTGTAAAAGGAGTAGGAGTAGTCATACCCTGGAGAGTGGGCGGTGATTGTGTGTGGCCATATTTATCTGAGTATTTAGCCATCATTTGGACGGGTTGCATACACTAGTATATTAATAATTCACATGACGCAATATGATCAGTACTGGGCAGATGGGGCGTCCACAATCAGGCAGAGTGGAATGAATTATATTATGATAACCGGTTAATGCGTAAATTGCAGTTAATGTGATACGTCAATTATCAAACAGACAAATACGTTAAGTAAGTCCAGGCATACACATACACACTTGCATGGTACGTTACACATTGAAATGCCAATTAGTGACCTACTTACACAATCACTGAATCAGCAAAATGTGAATTGGTAACTGTTAAGTGATATAGCTAGGCCTTGGGTATAGTAGGATACGGCATGGAACGATACGATATGGTATTTTGTCCATGTAGTCTGTACCTGAATTGTACTTACGGAATTTTGTCCATATGTACGTACCTGCATCGTACCGTACCATACTTTGGCAAGATTACCTTACTGTAATTCCGTACCCTACCTAATAAACTAAACAGTACCGCACCGTACCGTTCCATATACGTGCCTTGATTATGAGATTTGTATAGGTATCTATAAATTACACAGTCTATGAGAAACCCACAATTATTCAACATGAAAATAGGCGCCGTTTGCTCATATTTTAGGTGGAAGCACTTCAATACGTTGTTAATGTTTAAAATGGGATTAGGTATACGTTTTATTTATTACGTCTAAGTACTATTATGATGCTTGGTATTGAGAATTCACCAACGTGAGAATTTAGAACTTTGGACTTTTCGTAACTTTCGGTTTAGTTAGTGTACACGAATCTATGCTCGAATTTCCCCAGCTAAAAGAAAAAAACAGACGAACAAATAAAAGCAAATGATTTCCAGGAGAAAAGCAATAAGGTAGGGAAATTAAAATGAAAAAAAAAATGAAAAAAGAAAAAAATACTGGAGGACCTTTAGGTTTGTCTGATTAAGCATTTACTTATCTCTGATATGTCGTGATTAGGGAAAGGAACGAAAAAGACAAGTTAAAAGAATGGAAAGTAGCAACCAGAATCCTGAATATTGTAGCATTTCATAAAAAGTTCCCGAAAACATTAATGATCAGAATTCTGGAGACGAACATCTACGTATCCATATACCTCTATATATATATATATATATATATATATATATATATATATATATATATATATATATATATATATATATATATATATATATATATATATATATATATATATATATATATATTCGCACTATGCCAGATTATTCTCGGCTTAGTAGCAACTGTAACTTTTGCTGTATTACACAAATATTTCATGACGACATGATTCGTCCATTTAATTTCTTTCTTTTTAAGGGAAGTGTTATTCTAAACCCTTTCATTGGCCATGGTAGCCCATTTACTCTAGGCTATCAGCATCACTTAACCACTTTAATTAATACATCGCTCATTCCGATTGACATTTGCTGTTTTTCCACTGTATTTCCTAATTTCTTTCTGTCATTTATCATAGATTACATTACTCAAAGTTTATCGAATGAATTCAAAGTTATTGTTTGTTCAGTATATCATTAAATTTTATCAATGTTATTTTTTTAAACTGCTATTTTAATCTAAGCATAATTTATAGGAATAAATGGTGCTTTTGCAAAACTCTTTCCGATATCTGCTTTTGCGGCAATCATCGACTCGCTTGGAAATCCCCCCCCCCTCTCTCTCTTTCTCTCTCTCTCTCTCTCTCTCTCTCTCTCTCTCTCTCTCTCTCTCTCTCTCTCTCCCCCCCCCCTCTCTCTCTCTCTCTCTCTCTCTCTCCCCCCCCCCCTCTCTCTCTCTCTCTCTCTCTCTCTCTCTCTCTCTCTCTCTCTCTCTCTCTCATCAAATTATCGTTTATGCAAAATAGGAATGAGAATCTTGGAAAAAATAAAGAATCATACGAAATTCTTTATACCCTATAACTTGGAATAGTTTTATTTGTTATCATAATAATGTTAATCTTGTGCTTATCATCATCTATATACATATATGGCCCAATATATTTTTCAATCTTTCGTCGATATCTTCTATTAATTTTGCTATCCATGAATATCATAAGAAATCACCGCTACACTCCTTAATTTACGAATATTTATCTGTAATTAACAAAATATCTTTCATATTTAATTTTAGAATGATGAACTGAATAAAAAGTAACCCCATATATTACTAATGGCAGTAATATCATGCCAGTTCTGGATCAAATGTCCGCAAAAATGATAACTGATGTTTAGCTCATAACTAAATTTCGTTGCAATGAAAGTGCCCGACTGCTGAGAGGAATTATATCCTTTATACTGGTAAGTAATTTAGGGAAATCAAATTACCGGAGTATTGTTCCTTCATAATTTCATAAAAGATTATGCTCATATATCATTACTTGGGAATACAGCAATCTTTCTAATAAGCAATTACATTATGTGAATGAACAAACAAATACTAAAATAGATAACCTTTACATCATATATAATCAGTCGAGAAAAGCAACATTCTTAAAGAATGTAGCATTAGTAAATGCACTGTACAAATAAATACTATAGTGTCTTAAATGGAACGTAGCTTGAACGGTTTCTTAATGATCCTATATAGGACATGCATAAAAAAAAGAATAATAAAAAATAAATAGATAAATAAATAAATAATGGAAAGGTTATCTAAAATGCGAGGGTATTCCGCAATTACTATGTTATTTCAAGTTAACCCAATCATAATAATCGGTTTTGCTAAACGCGATTGTTCCAAGTTTGCATAATTATAAAATGTGTGTTAACGAAATAAAAATAGCTAATCTCACTGTGGTCGGGAGGGACCACAAACCTAAAAATAGAAAAAAAAAATATATATGAAGATATAGTTAGCTTGTGAAAACCAAAGACATTACATTGTGAGAGAATAGTTTTACATTGAGTTATGCATATCAAAAACTGTTTGTCGTATGGTTTAGACATTAAATATACCTAGTCTGACCTAAGGTAAATTCATGTTAGCCAGAAAAGGCTGGCGATGGAAAGTTAGTGATATGAAAGGGAAATTAGATGAAAAATTAAATGATTTGGAATAAACCTGAGAAAATAGGAAAAAAAGTTACAATATTAAAAAGATAGTAGAATAATATCGGAATAAGTTAGAATAAAATAAAAAGTTATAAAGAAAGTAATTGTAAAAAATATAACTTTCCATTTTCTATAGTTGTCTTCAATCAGAGCACCTGTTTTCATAGGGCAAAAATCTGTCAAATAAACCGATTCAACCACTTCCGATGCTTTTGATTAGGAATACAATATGATAAAATGTGTTTTATCCATATATTTAAAAGTATTATTCCTTGTTTACTGATACGCATAGAATGCGTACTTATACTTTACTAGTGTTTATGGTTGTCAAAAATCAAAAACTTATAAATGAACAAATGAAGTATGCAGACAATGAGCCTTTGAAAAATAATGTAGGCAGCGTGGTCCACATTGAACCAATCATTGGTAATCTGAACACAGTTTCAGGTCGAAATGCTGTAATACTAGGCTCATAATGCTCTGCTTTGTTAGAATCGTTTTTCATTCTCTGAGTGTCTACTGCTTATGAATAATCATGAAGCTTTTATTTCAAATTATTAGAATTTCTTCCTATCAATAACATTATGGGTTGAATATAAATTTCTGATTCATTAATTGATCATCTCATGTTTCACATATTAGAAGAACCCATATAAGCATTCTTCCTTGTCTTATAAGGTATACAAATTTTCCGTAGAAAGTCAGAAATGCAAAGCCTGTTTGTGATTCTTGGATCGTTTCCCATTGTTTCATCCTTTCAAGAGCTCGTTAATGCCAAAAGAAACTTCCTTTAGTGGACAGTAAGCATTGATTTCACTTGGCTTATGAAAGTTGAAAATTTCCTCGTGAATGCAAGTGATAGCGAAAATAACCTTAGTGATCAAGAGACTAACCTTTATATTTATATAATAATCTCCAAAGTCTCCTCTCCATCCAACCTAGGACCAAGATCGGCTATGTAATGACTGCTAGTTACTTATCAGATATTCCCAGAAACTCATCCAAAACCCCATTCCTAGCATAGGAGGATAGTGAGGTTGCAAGAAACTAACAGGCTTGAAAGGGTCACTAACCCCAATCCTGCAGTTTTCTAGGCAGGGAATTTTCAATGCACTACAACAATTCTACACAGTAGAATAAAAAAAAAACAGAGTACTTCCCAAAACAGCTAACCATGAGAAATAGAATAGGACGAAAGGATGAAAAGTGTGAAATACTAAAAGTCTTCTAATTTTACTTGTTTTCTACATTCAAATTTTTATATTTCTAATAAATAAAATTTGAAAATAAACTCATTTAATACCAGAAAAACATATGAGGAAAGTAGCACTTTTTAGATCCATTGTGAGCAGAACCTATAATGTACACCCACCAATTAAAAGAGTGTCTCACCACCAGACTTTACTTGCAGAGATCATGCCCTTCTCGCCATGAAAGGTGAACAACGTCCAAACAACCAAGATGATTCAAACGGGACGAGTTGCAGCGAGTTACGAGGATTTTGGATGTCTCATAGACTCCTAAGTCCATCCGGTAACACTCCATTTGTCTATGGGTAGAGCAATTTGGTTCGAACGTTTAGAGAGGTTTTATGATGTCTAACTTGTTCTTGAACTCCTTTATCATGTTACTGTTTACTACATACGCTCAAAGTCTGTCCCATTAATTTTTATTTTATGTTACCACACTGAGTGCTGTTGCATATTTTTAGTTCCAGTTTGTATTCGTTACTTGACTGATTTGTGCTAAACATTAATTGATAGTAGTAATCTACATTTGTTGTTCCTTTACGGTTTGTTTGGTGAACCTAAAGTTTTGTCTAGAAGTAATGCCAAAATCTTCCTCCCAGTTAACTTTTGTAATTTCATTACCCAGTAGTGAGTACTCTGATTGGGTTACTATAACATATGTGCATAATTTTTACATTTCCCACAGTTGAAAGGCATTTGCCGTTATCCGGACCATTCACCTAACATGATTAGATCCTCTCTTAAGGTTTCTACGTCTTCTGGCATCACAACATTTATGCCCAGTTTAGTATTGTCAGAAAATCGGGCTATTCTACTAGTTAATCCTAAACCTATGTCGTAAATGAAAATCAGAGGTAGTAATTGGCCAATCTTCGATCCATTCAGCCGGCTCGTCAATATTGCCTAGTGCTCTAGTTTTAACCATTCATTTTTTATGATTGTCATTTTCAAAAGCCTTTTGAAAATCTAGGTATTTAATGTCTATTATCATGATTTTGTCATAAATGCTAAACTTGTGGAAAAATTACAATAGATTTGTCGCACAAAATCTCTTTTGTATAAAACCATGTTGTGGAAAATGAGAAGGAATTTCATTTTTTATTTGCATATTAATTAAATACTTCCATTACTTAGGTGTGAAAATGAAAATTGCTTTATATTTATTTAATTTGCCAAATACACAATTCGTGATCTCTGTTATTTTAGAGGAATCTAAACTGAGCTTGTTGTCACAGTTACTTACAATCTAGTTCGCTAGTAAACTACCGAGATCACCAATTGAGTGTTTACATTTAAGAAAACAGAAGTCTGTTCCAGTTCTTTTGTTCTGGTAGATCAGTTCAACGTGAGGCAGAGTGGAGAGAGGTTTGTCGATCCATCATTATACATATATCCGGCCGATCAACGATCCTATGGTTTTATCCGGGAATTATCTTCGCTCTGGATTTGGATTTTTTTAACCTCATGAACTCAAAGTAATATATAAGTGCGACATCGATGGGGCTCATGGAGACGGCAACCGGGTATTATTCCGTATATCGGAAGTTTGAACCCCTGAGACTACCACACCACCTCGTCCATTAAAGTGTAGCTTTATTCCTGCCGGGCTGATATAAGATGTGAGTAACTTGGTGATTATGCACGCTCGGTATACTTTAATTTATAAGTTAACAATTCCATTCATGAATTGTGGCAGCCAGCGTGTCTGCTATTAATATTTAATATAATTTGACCTTGAACATTTGAAATTATACTGTATTTGGTGTATTTTATCAACTTTAAACGCAATTTTCACTTTCACCTTTAATATAAATTCGAGTAGATTATCGTGCTCGGCTTGTTATTTGTCAAGTTGTTTTCTTTATATAGCTCGAACTTTCTTAAGGGTAATTTTTTGCGTTGGGTTAGATGCTGTTTTATATCCTTTTACAGTGTATTGTTTCATAAATTTCAGGTCAGTGTTGAATAAAGGGATATATGGTGAAGAGATTATTACTGCATACGACCACTTGGTAATTTGAGTGGTTGAATATTCTCGAGGACTTCGGAACGGCAACTCAGCTTACTGCTTTCAATTATTTAACTATGTAAACGATCAGATGTATTGTTAAATATAGTCATTTTAGAACTAGATATTTTATTATATCCCAGAAGTTTATTCAAATGGCGCCCCCGGGTGGGCGCGCTGGAAAGCTGCTGTTGCCGTTTCCGTGGCCTCATTCGGTGTCGTAACTTGCTAATTGGATTATTTTTCTCATTACGAATTGTTTGGTGAATTATTGGTATTTCATTTAAGGTGGTAATAATTTTTTATTTTACTGCGCGTTGTTTCGTGTTTAGTTTTATTGCTTGTTTGACAATTTCGTAATGCATTCGATTATATACGTGCGATATTGTTAGTTATTACCGGCCGTGCTGTGGTTTGTTTAGTTTTGCTTGTTTGGCAATTTCTTAATACATTCGATTATTTACGGGCGATATTGTTAGTTATTACCGGCCGTGCTGTGATTTGTTTAGCATTCGTGATTTTTTTTAAGTATATATTTGTAACATTTATTTCTTTGTGAGCAGTATCTGTGTTTTGTGCCAAAATGTCTCATAAACTTAAATATCACATTAGTTCACGAGGGAATTTTAGAGGACAAGTGAATATTATTTTTAATGACATTTCAAGTTTGTCTGGTAAATCGGAAGATGAAAGAAAGATTCTTGAAATCAAATTAAACAGAGTTAAAGATGAACTTTCCAGATTGGATGTTATCATTAGAGATTTGAAATGGGAAGATAATGCTTCGGACGAAGCCAAAGCTGTTGCTGAGAACGAAAGGGAAATTACTGAGAGTAGTTCTTATGATGACAAAATAAATCGGTGTTTGTATAATTTAACCAAAGTTTCTGTATCACAATCGCCATGTTGTAATAGTGGTAGGCTTAAAAGTCCTGAGGCTCCTTTGCCTACGTTCTGTAGCCAAGATGGTGAAGATTTGACAAAGTTTTTAAGTCAGTTTGAAGATGTTGTACAGCGGTATAATTATTCAGACTTTGACAAGTTTTTGCTATTAAAACAGCAAATTTCCGGTAGAGCGTCACATTTGATTAATTCATTGGATAGTGTACAACAGTCTTATACTATTGCAAAGGATTTACTCTTACAAGCACTTGCGTCTCCTTCAGTTCGTAAGTTTAATGTATTGCAGCGTTTGACAGAGTTGAAGTTGGATTTTTCATCTGATCCATTTGAGTATATTGGTAATATTAATTCTATACAAGACTCTATTAAAAGTTTGAGTATCTCTGTTGATGACGTAGTACAGTATTTTTCATGGAAGGGACTAAACAAAAAATTTCAAGATCAGCTTGTGCAAATTACAAATGAAACTAACCCTTCTTTGGATCAGATAAAGATCAAGTTCTTTGAGGCGAGTGAGAGATATATGGAAGTACAGAAACGAGTTGATTATAGATCCAAACACAGACCATGTCCCTCTAATTCAGCTGTTGGTTTAGCAGCCAAAGTAGATTGTCAATCAACCCCCACCACAAGTTTAGCATCTAACGTAAAGTTACGGAAAGATAATGCTAATGTATTCAAACATTGTTCTCTTTGTGATAATGGTGACCATCCAGTTCATAAATGTAGTAAATATCCGGACCCTAAATCAAAGCTCGATAGGCTGAAGAAACTTAAAGCTTGTATAAAATGTGCCCGGTTGGATCACTCTTCAGATAAGTGCAATTTCTATTTTGCCAGACGTTGTTTTTGTGGTTCTTTTCATTTCACGTTTTTGTGTTTGAGTAATATAAGGAAAGAACACACAAATGATAGTAATGGTTTGGCAAAGAAGGGTAAAGATAAGCCTCCAAAGTCAGATAAGGTAGAAGTAAAAGATAAGAGTTCGAGTATAACTTTTGCTGAAGCCTCAAGGGATGTTATGATGGTAAATGATTGTAGTCTTGCAATTCTACCCACCTTTTCTTGTGACCTTCTTAATGGAAATCGCATCCGTTGTTTGCGAGATGGGGGATGTCAATCAAATTTCATAACTGAAGTGTGTGCTGTTAGGGAAAATTTACCAATTGTTAAATCAAATATTACGTTAAGAGTAAATGGATTTAATTCTTCCCGATTGTACAATACGTGTTCTTATAAAGTGTCTATGATGATTGGGGACAGATTATGTGAATTGGAGGCTATGAGTGTACCATCCATTAAAACATGTTTAAAACTACCTGGTTTGACATCTGTTGTTCAGGGTTTTATTGAAAAGGGCTATACTGTTGCTGATAAATATCTGTTGAATGGAAAGGATGAAATTATGGACGTAGATTTCATCTTAGGGTCGAATTCTGCATATTGCCTTAAGGAAAATACTGTTCTTTTTGGTGACTTAGAGGGTAATATACCTTCTGTGTACTCGGTAACTCCGTTGGGTATTATGCTCATAGGAAATCTGGATCAAATGAGTCATAATTTGATACATTTGAAGAATTGTCAGGACACTGTTGCCCATATTTCATGCTCTAATATTTTATCTATAGTATGTGAAGAAGTTGAGGACATGGGTAATGTCTGCAATGCTTCCCTGACAAACAGTTATACGGAAGTTGGAGCTAATTTTGCGGTACTTGATCATAATGGAGAAATTATAGACACTGAATTTGAGAGAGCCAGCAAAGAAGTTCTTGAGAACTTATGTTTGAAAACATTGAATTTTGATGATGTTAATATTCCAGAAGATTATGTCGAGAACAATGATAAAATTGTTGACTATGTTCTCAGTAACACAACTCGGAATGCTGACGGCAGACTAGTTATGCCCTTAATTTGGAATAATAAAGTAAAACATTTATTGGGCAAAAATCGTCATTTGGCAACTCAAATTTTGAAGTCTAATTTAAAGAAATTCACCATAAAGAATCCTGATTACTTAAATATGATGGATCAATATTTCAAAGAACAACAGGAGTTAGGCATCATAGAAAGAATAGAGAATTTGGAACAGTTTTTGTTGGAGAATCCTTGTCACAGT
This sequence comes from Palaemon carinicauda, assembly GCF_036898095.1. Taxonomy (NCBI): domain Eukaryota; kingdom Metazoa; phylum Arthropoda; class Malacostraca; order Decapoda; family Palaemonidae; genus Palaemon; species Palaemon carinicauda. The sequence goes on from NC_090740.1 coordinate 90,499,349, forward strand.
TTCATGGGTCACCTGGGAGTTTTCAAGCTTGAGAGAGAGACTACAAAATGTCGGGTGGTCTTTTTGTCTAACCTTAGTGAAAGAGATCCCTCTCAGAAAGTTACACTAAGTCACAATCAAGCCATGTTGAGTGGACCTTGCATCAATCAAAAGATAACCACTGCTCTTTTGAACTTACGCTTTGATACTAAATTGCTATGTTTTGATGTAAAGAAAGCTTTTCTAAATATTTGCTTGACCCCTTTGGATTCAAACAAGCTGCTATTTTTGTGGTTCAAAAATATGGCTCGGAAAGATTATACTCTTGTTGGATATAGAAATTTGAGATTGCCCTTTGGCTTAGTTTGCTCACCTTGTTTGCTTTTGCTTGGTCTGTACAAAATCCTTATGATTGATACTGATATGGATTCTAAAGAAATTAAGGAACTTAAGAGACACATCTACTCCCTAATCTATATGGATAATGGTAGCATCACCTCTAATACTGCAGAAGAACTTCAGTGGGCATTTGATAATCTTAAAAACATATTTGAACCTTATAAATTTTTTCTGCAGCAGTTTGTCACTAACGATAAGGAACTACAGGATAAAATTGATGAAAATGAATCTAAGAAAACCTCAACAGAAGTTAAGCTTTTGGGAATGGTATGGAATCGTTTAGATGATACTTTAAGAACCCGACATTTGCAGTTGGATATTGGAGCAGATAATAAGAGGAAAGTATTAAAATCCATTGCTGCACACTATGATGTGTTTGGATTTACAGGACCAATTCTAAATAGAGCAAGATTGTTTTTGCACAAATTGCAGTGTGATGGCTCATTTGATTGGGATATGAAACTTGATGATAGCCTTTTGAGGGAATGGAAAAACATTTGTAGACAAGTCAATGCATCTCCTGAAATAAAGATTCAAAGGTTTATGGGAAGAAGGAATAGTCAGTATAGATTGGTAGCCTTTACTGATAGCAGTAAAGATATATATGGTACTACTGTTTATATTCAAGAGATTGATTCTTTGGAAGTTAGTTTTGTACTTGCAAAAAACAGAATTGTCAACAAAGCGCTTTCAGCTAAGGGAATTCCTTCATTAGAATTTCAGTCTATTGTATTGGGCTCGGAAGTATTAATTGACCTTTATAAAGATCTGGTAGGCCCTGCTTGTGTTTCGCCATTAGATATAGTAGAATTGAAGCTATATTCTGACAGTCTAGTTTCTCTTGCTTGGATTAATTCTCATGTTCATAAGCTTGAGAAGCAAAGTAAAAAAAGTATATTCATTCTTAATCGGTTGGAACACATAAGTAGACTTTGTGAAATTCATCCTCTTATTTATGGATTTGTTTCAGGTATTGAAAACCCAGCTGATCAAATTACCAGACCTGTTTCATATAGAACTCTTATAAAGTCTAATTATTTTTCAGGACCTAAATTTTTAAAAGTGTGTTCTAATATGGATATGCAGATCAGCAGAGATGATATTTTGAATATTCAGGTTCCAAATCCTTTGGCAAAACCTGACCTTTCAGCCCTGGAAGCACGCAACTATCAGGTCATGCATGGCACGTCTATAGCTAAAGTTAATGAGCATTTAATATCTCCACAGAAATATTCTGATTTCTACAAACTGGTTTCCGTGCTTAGATTAGTTTTAAAGTTTGTTCACATTCTAAAAGGTAGACTGTATAAAAGGGATACAGTTAAATACGCTCATATGAAAGTAACCTCAACAAATTTGTATACAGAGGCTATTACTCAAATCCTGAAAGTTGACCAAGACATTCACTTTGCAGATGTGAAAAAGTATTTTTCAAGTAAGTTCAAGAATGTTGGGAATATCCCCAATCTAGTTAATCAACTTAATGTTTATCCTGATAGGACTGGTTTATTGAGAGTTAGGAGTAAATTTTCTCGTTGGAAATGTGATGAAAGTATCCGTTATCCCATATTGTTGTCAAAGCACAGTGAGCTTGTGAGATTGATAATTTTAAGTTTACATTGTGCATTATCCCATTCAGGTTGCTATGTAATTTTAACCGAATTAAGAAAGCAGTATTGGGTACCGCACTACTTCTCTGTTGTAAAACGTGTATTGAAGGAGTGTATTACTTGTCGCAAGGTGAAACAGAGAACTATTAAACTTAATCAATCACCATACAGAGAATTTAGACTGGAACCCCCTAACATTCCATTTAAATATATTTTTATTGATCACTTGGGATACTTTCAGGTAAAATATCAACAGAAGAAAATTAAGGTCTGGATTTTGTGCATCACTTGTTTATGGTCAAGAGCAATAAATTTGAAGATATGTTTTGATCTTAGTACTGTAGAATTCTTGAGAGCCTTCCAGATCCATACTTATGAATATGGCATTCCTGAATTGTGCTTATCAGATTTAGGTTCATCATTGGTAGCTGGAGCAAATATAATGACTGATTTCTTGAGGGATTCTGATACTCAAGCATATTTTGAAGAAAATAATGTGAATTCTCCCACTTTTGAACAATATTTCAAGGGTTGTCATCCATTGGGAGGTTTAGTTGAAGTTTGTGTTAAAATGGTGAAGCAACTAATCCATGGCTCTATTAAAAATTACGTGTTGGAATACAGAGATTTTGAGTTCATTGTTGCTCAAACAATTTATCAAGTCAATCATAGACCTGTGGCATTTTTTGAAGGATTGAGAGATGAAAGTGATGACTTTATTCCAGACCCGATAACTCCTGAAAGACTTATCTATGGTTATGATAGGATCTCTCTTAATCTTATCCCCTCTTTGCAGCCAGACCCAGAAATGGATTCTGAATGGATTGCAAATAAGGAGCCACTTTTGCACATTAAAGAGAGCTATAATAAATTGAAAAATGTACGGAAGGCTCTGACTGAAACCTATAATAATGAATTTTTGGCTCATTTAATGAAGCAAGCAGTCAACGTTAAGAGTAGGTACAAACCCGTTACGCATAAACAACTAAAACCAGGTGATATTGTATTGATAAAAGAAGAAAATTGTAAACCCTTTAATTATCCAATGGCGGTGGTGAAGGAGACTGTAATGAACACTATTGGGGAGACAACTAATGCAATTTTATTGAAAGGTAGAACTCGCGAATTAGTAAAGCGTCATGTAAGCTCTTTGATTCCAATTTTAAGTGTAAATGAAATGCATGTAAACTCTGATCAGTCTGGGAAATCTGTTATTATTGATGACTCTTTTCAGATTGTAAATAAGGTGCGACGGAAAGCCGCCATGGAAAGTGAAAGCAGAACTAAAAATATGCTTATTAATGAATAATTTAGTTCTGTGGAAATGTATATTTTGTATATATTTGGCTGGGTATTGCAGTAAAAATTTATTTACATTTTTGTGCTTAATTTTTGTAATAGTTCAATAACGTTGCTTTATTGAACCCTTCCCCTGGAGTGTGGAAAATGAAAAGGAATTTCATTTTTTATTTGCATATTAATTAAATACTTCCATTACTTAGGTGTGAAAATGAAAATTGCTTTATATTTATTTAATTTGCCAAATACACAATTCGTGATCTCTGTTATTTTAGAGGAATCTAAACTGAGCTTGTTGTCACAGTTACTTACAATCTAGTTCGCTAGTAAACTACCGAGATCACCAATTGAGTGTTTACATTTAAGAAAACAGAAGTCTGTTCCAGTTCTTTTGTTCTGGTAGATCAGTTCAACGTGAGGCAGAGTGGAGAGAGGTTTGTCGATCCATCATTATACATATATCCGGCCGATCAACGATCCTATGGTTTTATCCGGGAATTATCTTCGCTCTGGATTTGGATTTTTTTAACCTCATGAACTCAAAGTAATATATAAGTGCGACATCGATGGGGCTCATGGAGACGGCAACCGGGTATTATTCCGTATATCGGAAGTTTGAACCCCTGAGACTACCACACCACCTCGTCCATTAAAGTGTAGCTTTATTCCTGCCGGGCTGATATAAGATGTGAGTAACTTGGTGATTATGCACGCTCGGTATACTTTAATTTATAAGTTAACAATTCCATTCATGAATTGTGGCAGCCAGCGTGTCTGCTATTAATATTTAATATAATTTGACCTTGAACATTTGAAATTATACTGTATTTGGTGTATTTTATCAACTTTAAACGCAATTTTCACTTTCACCTTTAATATAAATTCGAGTAGATTATCGTGCTCGGCTTGTTATTTGTCAAGTTGTTTTCTTTATATAGCTCGAACTTTCTTAAGGGTAATTTTTTGCGTTGGGTTAGATGCTGTTTTATATCCTTTTACAGTGTATTGTTTCATAAATTTCAGGTCAGTGTTGAATAAAGGGATATATGGTGAAGAGATTATTACTGCTTACGACCACTTGGTAATTTGAGTTGTTGAATATTCTCGAGGACTTCGGAACGGCAACTCAGCTTACTGCTTTCAATTATTTAACTATGTAAACGATCAGATGTATTGTTAAATATAGTCATTTTAGAACTAGATATTTTATTATATCCCAGAAGTTTATTCAAACATGTTGGATGTTTATCAGTGTTTTTCTTTATATGCTCTACTATTTATCTACTACAGTTGATTCAATAATTTTTAAAGGCATCGAAGTTACCCTCGTAGGTCTGTATTTTCCAGGTTCTTCTTTTGGTCCCTTCCTTCTTTTACTGCTGGGACATTGCCTAGTTTCCATCCTTGTGTTGCCTTTCATTCGTTTGCTGTCTTTCGGAACATTTTATAAAAGTGTGGGGTTATCTCTTATTTTAGTTATATAATCTCTCCTGGATGCATATCATCTGGACCTGGTGCCTTAGATTTACTAAGTCCCTTTGTTATGGATATTAAGCAAAGAAGTGCAAATGAATGAAAGATATATGAGAGAGAGAGAGAGAGAGAGAGAGAGAGAGAGAGAGAGAGAGAGAGAGAGAGAGAGAGAGAGAGAGAGAGAGAGAGAGAGAGAGAGAGAGAGAGACTATTCTTTTCAGAAATGTTATCGACTTTATTCTTTTCAGAAATGTTATCGTATGTTATTTTGAAAATAATTATAAACAAATGGTATCATATTGTTTTTTTTTTTATTCCTGCCCTATGTCTATAGAAAATATACTTAAACATTGTTAGAATGGATTTTTTATTGATATTCGGCAGACGGACATATGTATTTTTTATTACTCTCTCTCTCTCTCTCTCTCTCTCTCTCTCTCTCTCTCTCTCTCTCTCTCTCTCTCTCTCTCTCTCTCTCTCTTACATTGTGTTACATGTGTGGGCGTGAATAACGTATTGTCTCAAATAGCAACTCATACACCACCAAATAATAATAAATGGTGTTGACAGCAAAATCTTGATACTGATACGGGGTGAAGGTTTTGGTGCTGACTTCCATGTTTTCTTTCGATTAAGTTCTTGAAAGTGGCTGGAGCTATCTTTTGTGTCATGGGCTACTTGGCTCCGCCTGTCGCAAGTATATACTCCGACAAAATAGTTTACTTTGTACCATTAGTTACACCAGTTTAAATTTTGAGATTCAAAGTGTGTCATTGGACAAAATGATATATCAAATTGTTTCCAACTATTAGTGAAAAAAAGATTATATGAAAAAAATATATATGTATTTTTAGCACATTACTTAGTGTAACAAATTAGTGGGGGAAAAGTATTTAGCCCTGGGGTGGGCGCTTATGGATACAACCACCGTATGTACTGTGGGACGTAGAAAGAAAATAAAAGTTAAGTTGCTTCCTTGCAGCCTCACTTTTTAACAAAAAAACTAGGTCCACTGTCAATGGCTATGGTACTTGGTGCCTTGCTTTTGGACTATTAATCAGAAGTCATTGTGAATATCTGCGGTTGATGGCTGCAAAAGCATGCGGTCATGAAACCCTTCTGACAAATTATAAACCATGCCTCATGCTATTAGACGAGGTATCAGGCAACTTATCTCTTAATGTAGTGATAGCAGTAAGCAAGAAGAAAGAAGATTTTGACCTGAGCAGATCGGTCAGTGAATGGGAAATATTTCCTCAGCTTTAATTCATCGTCTGATTACGACTTTTTCATTGTTTCAGGCCATTACTCGTGATATTTCCTGTTCATTTTGTATTTTACATATTAATTTCGTATTTTTTTTGGGGGGGGTATAAGATAATTGTAAACATTTGAAAGTTATTATGTTGCATGAAATATTGTCTTCGTAATATTTCTTTATTTTGTAAAAAAAAAAAAAAAAAAAAAAAAAAACTTCCATTAGAAAGATTTCATTATAGCATTAAGATCTCTAGTCATTTGAATGTGTGGAGGTAGGGGAAAAAGGATATAACATGGTAGAGGTTAAAGATGATGGTAGAGAGGTGGAAATTTTGTTATCTTTATTATTATTATTATCATTATTATTATTATTATTATTATTATTATTATTATTATTAGAAGTAGTAGTAGTAGTAGTAGTAGTAGTAGTAGCAGCAGTAGTAGTAGTGTTATTAGCTATGTTACATAGTTGATAAAGCAGGTAGCTTTAAGCTCGAGAGATACCACAGGGAAAAATAGCCCGGTGAAGAAAGGAAATAAGGAAATGAATAAACGTCAACGGTAGTAATCTACGATCAATATAGGATACTTTTAGAACAGTAACAACATTAAAATAGGCCTTTTATATATAAAAAAACAATAAAAAGATATGTAAGTGAGACTGTACAACATAAAATCATTCACTGGAACTGTGAAGTATTGAAGTTCCAACAATTCAACTACCTGATCAGGAAGATCATTTGACAACTTGGTCACAGTAGAAATAAAACTTCTGGAATACTGTGTAGTATTGAGCTTTATGAAATAGGAGGCATGGTTATAATAATTAACTGCATGCCTAGTATTACGAGCACAATGATATTGTTTATGAAGATCTGAGTGCAGAGGATGGTCAGAATCATGAAAATTCTTATGCAATATGCATAAAGAATCAACTGAACGTCGGTGCCAGTAGATCAGGAATAATAAAAATTAAAGGACCGTACGTTTGTCCGACGAATGAAAATGATATTCAGCAAGTGAAACCAGACAGGAGTGCAATACTCGAAACAAGGCCAAATGAAAAGTATTGAAACACTTCTTCAGAATAGCTTGATCATCAAAATCTTGGGATTTTCTCATTAAGTATTTATTTTTGTGTAATTGAAAAAGAAACAGTTCGAATGTTTTTCTCAAAAGAAAATTTTCAATTTAGAATGACACCAAACCTTTTAAAAGAGTCATACATTTTCAAAAAAATACAATAATTTCATAGATCAAGATGCTGAAAAGCTACTGTCATCGACCTACTTACAATCATACTTTTGTGTTTTGTTACGGTTAAATTTTATGCAACATATATGCAACATAATTTGAACTATGTATTAATACTAGCTAGATCTCTATTAAGAGATTCATTTACCCCCAAGCTATATTCATGAGATGGAATTCAAGGAAAGAGTAGCATCATAAGTATATGAAACGAGTTTGTATTTTAGATCAAGCCATATGTGTATAGAGCATGAAAAGTACTGAGTAAAGAACAATACCTTCAGGAACATGATACATTAAATTCCTATATAACCCCCCATCAAAAAAAAAAAAAAAAAAAAAAAAGAATCAATGATGATGCTAAGTGAGAACCTACCTACTTCCATCTGTTTACATTGGAAATCAAGAGCCTCATGGCTGACACAGTGAAAGGCAGTAATAAAATCAAGGGCAATCATGCTAACTTCCCGACCACAATCAAGGGATTTTTGTATATCATTTGAGATTGTAAGAAGATCCCCACATGCTCCAATGCCTTTGCAAAAGTCATATTGCAGACCTTCAGCGTATCTTTTAGTTATTTTGGCAAAAGCCAATCCAAAACTTCATATATTATGGGAGTTATGAAATTGGGTTGTAATTAGATTGACTAGAGCTACCACACATGCATTCACACAATGGAGTAACTACCAATTCACCAACAAATGCTAAACAAAACTTCTTGCTAACTTGCAGAGAATATCAGATACCTCAGGAGCTAATAAATCAGCAATCTTTGTAAAAAAAGAAAGGAAAACAATTTGGTTCTACATGACCATAACCAATAAGTTCCATCAGAAGTGTTTCAATTTCACGGAACCGAAAATCTAAACTTGATAGTTAAACATCGGAGAAACATGAATGCAGAAGATCAAGTTTCTCATTACTCTATTTTCTGTCGAACACGTTATCCTTTGGACAATGAGTGACAGAGCCATCTAATTGAAGTAAAGGAGGAACTGTTAAATTTACACCATACAATACAGATTTAACGGTAGACCATCACATATGTTCCTTGTTTATACCAGAAAGGAATTTATTGTGGTAAAATTGTATTCCTTTGCAAATGAAGCGTTAACTCTCTGAGGAACAGCTCTGAATTTAATATAGTTATTTCAAGTCAAATATCATTTGTTGACCCTTCAAAGATGTTGGACCTCCTGTCTCTCTAAATAAGAACGTCTACAGTCACCAGTCAAGCAGGGTTTGAATTTTCCTCACACAATCCAAAGATGCATATATACAGGGTAGGCAGAGGAGATATTAAGAAATAGACAGAAAGGAGTACAAACCATGTTAAACAACACCTCATAGCCAAAGCATTACACCATCGAAAGTTGACCCCAAGAAAGTATCTTTCTATCAACCAAGAAAATCATATCACATGTTCTCCACAGAAAAACAGATGTACACTGAGGGAGTATATGATCAGATAGCATATTATGGAATGGAACTATGATATATGTCTGAGCTCTACTCTACAATATACTGTACATTTGATGATATCGATTTTTAAAGAAATATAATCTTTAGTAGAAATATTTATTTCATGCTGGTGAATGCCATCACAGTCCCGGAATATATCTAGTTCATGGAGACAAGAACAAGGAACGTCTGACATTGCAGTGCCACAAGGTGATAAGCTAGGAATATTCAGGATAACGGAAGGATGAAGAGGGATGGGATAAGCTACATCTGCTGGATGTCAGGTTACAGCTCAGGGAAACTGTTAAAGGTGATTGAGACTTTGAACGCCATGGGATAGGTTTTGCTTTTATAGCGTGATGTGGCCAACAAGAAGACCAATGGCAATCTCTAATGGCAAACCCCTCATAATTTTCCAAAACAATAATCAAATAAACACAGCCCGTTATTGTGGCAAAGTGATTCATAAGGCAACCCGAAATTCAGGGAATGGACACACCTGCCAAAGGCTGTTATATCAACCAAATAGAAAATATATGGGAGTAATGAAACAGGAAATAGGGATGGAGGCTATTGGACATACGATGCTATTGACCGATCAGAAAAAATGGTATGAGAATTGTGCACTGCCATGAAATCCTTTGCTAACAACTTTGTGATTGGACCTGCTTTGGCATGCAAATACTTTTACGTTGATATAAGTATTCCTATTTGTAAATTTTTTTCTTAAAATGCACAGTTTGTAATCCCCCTACATTACCTATAGTCCGCCGGAATTTATCTGTATTTTCAATGCATTATAATTCATGTAATGCATCCAATTGAATTTTTCCCTTGCTATTCAATTGTTATTTTTGCCAAAAATATAACATAAAATGCATCCAAATGAATAGTTACATATGTAGTTTATTTTTTTTTTTTTTCAAATGCAATATATCATGAAATGCAAAGATTTAAGTTTAGTTGGGTTATAATTTTCAGAAGTTCCGGGATAAAAAGAAAAATCTCCACCATGCCCTTGTCAAAAGGATGGGCATAACTTTTGAAAGCCCTGAATTCAAAATGGCCGCCGTCACCAGTTCAAAAAATCAACTTTTTCCTGGTTTCTCTTAGAGTGATGTACAAAATATGTATAATAGGGTGTTTTGGCATGGGTAATTAATTTTCGATGTTATCTTTTTAATTTGACTAGTTTTTCATATGCAAATTCACCCTGCAAAGAGAGTTTTCTTTTGTCTCAGGTCAATGTATGTGGCTCTGCTTCCTTAATTCCATACTAATAAAAGAGGATCAAGACTGAATTAGTGTAATACTCAAAACATTTCAAATAGATATTTTCAGCAATATTTCATATGAATGTGCACTGAAATATAAGTCCTCAGATACCATCAGCCAAGGAAAGTTGGAATCTCTAGAGTCAAAGTCTAAAAGATGGCCAGGACTTGATAGGTACGGTGATATTTACAGCACCACTTCATGGCATGGTGGGCCTGCAAATTAGTACATGCACCAAGGATGCTACATATCAATCTCATCTTCATCAAGGTTGAAAAGTCTCGACGATGCAAACGGAACCAAAGTGACATTGTTTCAAGTACAAGTCAAACAACAAGCTCTGAAATGCCAGCTCTGTGTGATGATGAGACAGAAGGACTATTGCCTGCTAAGTGCCTGCGTTCTTCTGTGGGTGGATCACTCATTTAGGAAACAAAATGTCTATGGTGTCTGAAGGGTGAAGACACGAAGCATCCAAATAGAGCAAAGGGCAAGATGTTCAGAATCAACACACACTCGGCATGGCTCTCCTTCAAACGCCGCACGGTTTTAATAGAAGATGAAGAGTTGCGGGATCGTCTCTCACGATTTATCAAGTCCACATCAGCGCTGTCAGACTCTTTTGCAACACACATTATGTATCACCATAACTGCTGGAGAAAGTATATAAGCCACCTGAATTTTGAACAAAGCGAAGGAATGCATCCTGAGAATGTGTCTATGTCAGAAGCGAACAATTTTTTCTTTAGACACATGGATAATGTCATCTTTGTTGAGCATGAGATCCGTCATAGCATTCTCTTTTAGCAGACTACAAATGTATTTTCAGTGACTATGGCTATCCAGAGGGTGGAGTTAAGTCGTCCTACATCAAACGTCTGCTTCTGAAATGAGTATCAGGACAAAATTGGCTTCCAAGAAGGAAATGCAAAGAACAAGAGTCCATGGGTGTATGACAATGCTGGAGGGGGTGACTAGATTGGGGCTACTATGTTGTCCCTTGGTATCACACAGGAGCAGCTCATTCAAAACCTAACACCACGCCTGTCAAAGAAGATTAAGGACACATCTACTGTCTCATGGACACCTCACATTGACTATCTCAAAGAAGCTAAAGAGGTATGTGAACAACTGATTCAGTTGTTGACTTTGTTAAAATAACCTGCTAGAAAAACTGTTGATCTCAGTCCTGCCACACTCAGCCTGGCCTCCATAATCACCTACCACATCACTGGACAGTGGACCTCAACTGCAATTACCTTGGAATCACTGTTCATGGTATGACAAGGAGTAAAGACCTGATGGACACACTTCACAACAGTGGTGTCTGCATCAGCTACTCAGATGCACTTCTCCTCTATGACCACTGGACACTGAAGGGTGCTAAGGTGTTAGGCACCTGCCCACCAGGGATCGCAGACAGCAAGCCGGCCATTGTCATTATAGAAAACAACGACTTCAAGTTGGATAATATGACAGGCAGGGCAGCAGGCGCTCACAGAACTAAGTCATGTTCGTGTAGCTAGAAAGCAACGAAATGAAACTAGATGAAGTGCCTTTTGCCAGGCTTTCCAAGAAGCAGATCTCTGAACAGCTGACAAGAAAATATGGAGAGATCACAAATGTTTAACAATACAGATGCCCCCCTGGTAGTACCAGTGAGCCACCAATTCGTGACTGGATAAACCCACCAGTGAATGATACAGCTTCGCAATGTGCTCGCTCTGTTATACATGCATTGTCTAGCACCAACAATCACAGTACAAGACCCCTACCACATGAGCAAAGGGTTCCAGCATACAGTGGTGCCCAATCCTGCCGCTGTCCACCACCCAACAAGACCAAGGCCTACTTTCACACCACTTATAATGAACCCCCAAACAAATCCGTGATACATGATGTCATGACAAAGAGGAAAATCCCATTCTTCTTTCTCGTTGGAGATCTACCCAATATAGAACAATTGTCCAGCTCAAGGTGCTTTCCACCAACAGATGTCGTACATGCCTGCTATATATAACAGATTCAAGGGCTCTGGGATGACAGACACTCCAGTATCAGCAGGAGTGGTGATGGATGGATCTCTGGACCAAGCACTACAAGGCAAAAATTACAGGTGTGGTACCAATGCTATATATAAGAGATTCAAAGGGTCTGGGATGACAGACACTCCGGCATCAGCAGGAGTGGTGATGGATGGATCTGTGGACCAAGCACTACAAGGCAAAAATTACAGGCGTGGTATGCACTGCATCATGGGTTGGTGAGAGGCTCTTATCCATCTTCGGCTAAGAGACATTCTTGAGCAAGAGGAACTGTCATAAAATGTAAAAAAGGAAATGGATATTCTGCATAACGCACTCACTGAAACACAAGATGCACTTCACAAACCTCACTCTGACCTTGAAAATGTCGATGACATGAAGACTTTGATCAACAGAGTTTATGAAAATCCTACTACCGACATGGGGGACTTTTGGCTTTCGTTCATAGAGATGTCCGACCCTCTTGTACAGAATCTTGATGTGTGCCATGCCAGAAATGGAAAGGAGTACATATCCTCAACATACAACATAATGCCTAGGCTGATGACATACTGTACAACCACCATGATTATGGAAGATGGCTGCCATATTACTAGGCAATGTTGTCTTTTTTGTCCAATGAGCAAAAGGAATTCTTTAGCAATCACTTTATCCAGTCTATGACAGGTATACTCTACTCTTGTCAACCACTTGACATCTTGATCGAAAAAACCATAAATCTGAACTCTAAGTTTAAAAAAGAATGGCTTTGCCTTTTGCGAAACGAGAAGCAGCTGTTCTTTACAATAAGAAATGTAAACAATGTGGCCAGAGTGAAAGCTGCAGTGAAGCAGAATGTCAAATGTGAGCATTGCAACAGGAAACATGTTGAGTGTCAACCAGCGAGGATGAAGAAATATGAGTAAGCAATTCATGATCTGCAGCACTGCTTGAAAGAATTTAGCGCTGAACCATTTGATAATTCATCATTTGACTGAGGTCACTGCAGTCTGATATGGTTGCTTTGCCAATGCTAGTAAAAGACTTCAAAATTACTTTTCAAGATGGCCAAGATCAGGTTGAAACTCTCCTGAGCGAGCAAGTATTCACGAAGACACAGCCTCTCATTGCAACCATCCACAAGAATAAAAGGAAAAGCTTTGCCAGTGAACAGATTCGTGCACCAGCAGGTATGCATATGAAAGTGGCACAGATGGAGAGGTCGGGTCTGGCGGCCCTGGTGAACCTTATTGAGGGATCATGCATGCTCCACTTGAGTCAGCACTTAAGGGGAGAGTGACTGAGGAGTCCTTGTCTCTTTACAATGCAAATGGGCCAATGCGCAAAACAATGAAGAGCATGCTCTTGGATTAGTTTAATCTTGACCCAGTTGTTCAAGAACCAGAAAACTACATCAGCATTGTCGACAAGGGTATGATATGGCGACTAGCCACTCCCACACACAAGGACCGTAAAGGCAGAGACGCGAGATGGCTTAAATTACTGCTGGAAGGACTATCTACAAAAGATCTGCAATATCATTTTCTCACGCCATACCAATGCAAGCCCTTACATCATTCTTATCAACGACAAATATGACCTTCCTTTTACCATCGAGGATGATGAGCAGGATCGAAGGGCAGCAAAACATGCACATATTCCAAACATTTTTCCAAAGCCCACAGACACATTTCCAGGAGCTGCTGAATTTAACCAACTGATGGTCAGATCAGGGAACAAGATCAGATTGTAAAATCTCCTTAGGGGACACCTGAAAGCACAAGCTTCTATGATGTGTTGTGGAATAATCTACTGTGACGGACAAAGAACATCCAGTATGAGCTCTGGTGTGGCAAACACAAACTTTATTTTCAGACATCCAGAGGCTTACACAATGATGTTCTCTGACTATGCCAAGCTCAGGAAAGGGAACTTTAATGGGACATTTGTACTTGACAGTGAAGATATAGATGTGTACATTCAAGCAGCATAACTCTCACACCAACTCCCTGGTGATCTACTCATCAAACACAAGGAAGTCTTCATCAACTGCCGTAACATGCTACCAGAAGTCTCTCTACATGTGATTACTGGCAGTGATCACACGTCAGGGTTCTATGGCCACGGAAAGAAGAAGGTGATGGAGAGAGTGATCTCTGACCCCAAGGCGAGAAAGCTCCTGGGATGAATTGATGAAAGCATCAACTTGGAGGATAGTATCAGAGCTGATATGAAGACCTTTGAACTGTCCTGTATTTATGGTGAAAGTGCAGATACCACATGTGGGCAAGCAAGGGCTTCCAAGTGGTAAAAAATGAAAAAGAGTACGATCCCCCTCCCACCTGATGACGACTCCTTGAATCCTCATGTTGAAAGGACAAACTATATTACATATGGCCAACTACACTACAACTTGTTTGACCATCCATCCCATTTGGTCATGGCTGGGAACTTCTGAATGGAAAATGCCAACCAGTGCGTTACACACAACCCCCTTGCCCCAACAGCTCATGCTTCCTGACTCCTCAGAGGAAAGTGAATCTGACAGTGAGATGAGTGAGTCTGGTGATTCAACAGATTCAGAAGTATAAAAGTCCCATGATTGATGTAAAGCAATTGATTCAGTTGTGTACATTTGCTAATCAATATTAATTTTTTGTTTGACATTTCCTTGTGTTGCAACAGGTTTTAACCATTAACCTTGGTTTTGTAGTAAAACGATTTTTTTTTACTTTACTTTAACATTTATCATTATTAAAATAATTCATTCCCCCCAAAAAAACTTTCACGACAACCTACTATAAAAGGTCTGTAATGACCTTGCAAAATTGGGCGTTAGGTGCTCAAAATAGGCTGTCATAGAGAATTTGAATATGAAAAAAAAACTCAAATCAATAAAATAACATCAGAAATAAATTTCCCGTACCAAAAAACCCTATAAAACATATTTTGAACAGCAAACTAAACCAAACCAGGAAAAAGTTAATTATTTGAACTGGCGATGGCGGCCATTTTTTAATTCAAGGCTCTCAAAAGTTGTGTCCACACTTTTGACAGGGGAGTGGGTGCTAATTTTTTTTTTCTTATCCCTCCAAAAAGTCAAATCCAATGAGAAAAGTACCTACGTTTTCGGTGGTCACGCAACTTATGAAAATGACCCAACTAATTGTTAACCATTTTAGGAACAAATATTGGTAACTCAACTAAGATATAACGTACATGCAAATGCTACACTACATCAAGATATCATAGAATAATAGAATATTACCATTGCAATAAAAATAAAAGCTGTATGCGGAGACACCAGTTAGTTATCAACTGATAAGAGGAATGAATATAACTAACTTTATTTGCATATCTATAGCCCGTACCAGTCAAGGACGGCACGAGAATCCAAACACAATGAGGCATGCATATACAGGCATTAACAAGTTGTCAATGGGAGGGGAGAGTGATAACGATGATATAAAAAAAAAATAGTTACATTGTACGAGCATGTGTGATATGCGTGCTGTACATAGCTTCCCCCTGAAAAAAAACATACATGTGAACTAGGGTGCCATGCTCTTCCGAGGTGTACAGGAGGCAGGTGATCTGACAGGAGGTATAGAGGTTCTATGTGATCAATGGAGACCTGGTGTTCTTTGCCACACATGTTGAGGAAGAGTGCTTTTGTCGTACAACAGATCACGAGGGAAAGGCCCATGTAAGAGATCATTGTGCTAGTGCGGTTGCAGGAGAAAATATGCGTTGCCGAGTGCAGATCTTTCAGTATGTATTGCTAAGCTGAGGGCTTCTAAGTCTGGCGGCATGGAGTATATTTTCCCACAACATGATGTAGGCGCTGGACGTCACCGGATGATATTGCAGGCAAGAAAAAAATGGCAGTGACAACCAACGGATCGCCAGTAGGACCTAGGAAAGCTGGATAATCTAGTTTGAGTCCTTGCAGTGGGACATCAAAGCTGCTTTTAGGGTACCGTGAAAATGTTCAACCAGCAGGGTTGTATGCCGTTTTCTGTTGAAGGATAATACCCAAGAGATTTGCTAATGAGTTCCACAATAATGAGGTGAAAGTGGTAGTCCTATCGAATGTTATATACTCAGGTATACCAAATCTCACCATCCATCCTGAGAGTAAGGCAGATGTACACAAGGCAGATGTTGCAGTTTCCATGGGAATAGATTCAGGTCAACGAGTAGAGTGGTCAATGATGGTAAACAGGTAACGATGTCCTAGCAATGTAGGTAGGGGACCTACAACATTGACGTTAATGTTGCCAAAGCGCCGGTATGGTTGAGGAAAGGTGTCCAACCCTTAATTTAATCTGTGTGTTGATATACTATTGAGGCTTGGCATGAAGTACAGGCGTGGACCAATTTCTATGCATCTTTCATAATGCTATGCAAAATGAGCAATGTGTTCAGTAGTTGGGAGGTAAAACGGTGTAATGGATGTGAAAGGTTATGACTGAAATAAACTACCTGTTAGCGTATATGATAAGGCATCCTAGGTCTGCGTGTACCAGTATTGACTTCACAGAGTAAGGTGGCATTAGAATCCTCAAAAGGGATGTCCTTCCACCAGAACGATGTGCAGGATGTCCTTCATGCTTGGTACCCTCAATCCTTTTCTTGCACTTCTGCTAAGGTGGTGTATTCCAATCACAGGTAAATGGCAGCCAATGTGACTCTTGAAAGGGCATTGGCAAAAGGATTAATTTTCTCAGGGATAAGCAGAAGGGTACAGTTGTATTGAGCCACAGCAGAGAGATGTGAGCGATAACAAGCGGACAAGCGTCGGACCGTCGAGTGAAGATATGCACCAGAAGCATATGATCTGTGCGAATGACAAAGGATGTACCTTCCAAGGAGTAGCGAAAGTGACAGACAGACAAGTGCACAGCCAGCAATTTGCAGATGAAGGTAAGGTAGATGAATTCCGACTAGGAAAGCTTTCTACTGGAGGCAAATGGGCGGGGCGAGCCGTTGACCACTTGCACGAGTTCTGCCCTAATAACTGCATCAGTGGCATCGATGGAGAGGAGAGATGCATGTGGTACGGGAAATGTGATTAGCAGCATTGGTTGAGCATTCTTTGCTTTGCACAAGGCCACCTCTTGAAGGAGACTGCACTTCAGAATTTTGGTTTGCCCTTGAAGGAGGCCTAGAGTGGTGCAGGAGTAACAGTGATGGCTGGTAGCAATAATTGATTATGCTCAAGAAAGTTTGTAGTGTTTTGACAGTTGAGGACATGGGGCAGTTCTGAATGGCTGCTATCTTCTCAGAGAGGGAGTGGACTCCTTCAGGAGTGATGCGGTGCCCTAAGAACAATACTTTGCTGGAGCAAATGGTATACTTGTCTTACCATTCTATTTTAGGTGGTAAGGCATGATGCATAACTGGCGGATATGTTCCTCTTTGTATAAAGAGAACACAAGTATACCGTCCATATAACATGCACAAATTGGAGGTCATTCAAGATGCCGTCTATTAGACGTTGAAAAGTGACCCCGGGACTACGAAGGCCAAAACAAGAGTAATTGAAGGTGTATGTACCAAAGAAGTGATGGCAGTTCGGGTATGTCTTATGGGTTCCTGACCACCTGATGATACTCCTTCAGGTGCTCGAGCGTGGCAAAAACCTTTGCTTTGTGTAGTAGGAGGTCACGTCGGCGATGTTTGAGAGTGGGTAGTGATTCGGTTCTGTCCGCATGTTCAAGCACCTGGGATCCCCACAAGCACGCAGAGAACCATCTTTCATCAGGATGATCTGTAAGGGTGAGGAACATGAGCTTTAAGCCAGACTTCTGAACTCTAGAACCATGCGAACGCTTCTCTGCTGGTGGTCAACAAAGTGCAGCAGCACCAGTTATGTATTAACTGATAAGCATAGTGAATGTAACTAACTTTAATTTTTGGACGGAGCATCAGAATATATACAACCCACAGTCAAGAATGCCACTATAATTCAAACATAACGAGACAAACACTTAGTCATTTAGAAGTCATCAGTGCGAGAAAAAAATAAAAATAAATAAAAAACCTTACAGTGTACGAGATTGTGTGTTACGGTGCCATAAAGCTACAGCAACCTTATCATGAATATTACATGTTAAAGGTGTACGTTGGGCTCCTTCTGGA
This sequence comes from Palaemon carinicauda, assembly GCF_036898095.1. Classification (NCBI taxonomy): domain Eukaryota; kingdom Metazoa; phylum Arthropoda; class Malacostraca; order Decapoda; family Palaemonidae; genus Palaemon; species Palaemon carinicauda. The sequence goes on from NC_090740.1 coordinate 90,517,527, forward strand.
TGTCCATGCTAATTGGCCAGACCATCCATGACAAACACCAATCTTTGGAAATTAGGTGAGCTGCAGTATTCCTAAACGAATAATAACTGCCTGTTTTTCATCAGTAGGACCACCCATTGATGAAACCTAACCAACATACAAGAAAAGAATAAGATCGAAAGTAGATGCCTACTTCTGTCGATTATTTATGTTTTTACTGCAAGTTTATTAAATGTTGCAAATCTAGATTTACCCCTTATTAATCTCAAAATATTCCTTAGTAACAAAGGTTTGGTAATTATGCATATATACATAGCTTCGTTCTTTGTAAACTGAACAAAGAACAGATCTGAAATAGTAGAAAGCCGACCATCACTACCAAATAGCCACATTTCATGTCATTGGTTTCAACAGTGTTAGATTAATGTAACTCGCTGGTTCTTAATCAGAAGTGTTCGCACACGTACGGAGTGGGTGATGGGTTCCTAAGTGAGAGTATGAATATGAATAATTATACGAAAAATATATTTCTTCATATGTATTTTTTTGTGTGTGTGTGGGGGGGGGAGGCTAAACAAGTAGTATAGAAGTGTCGATTAAGGTTTGTAAATGAAAATGAAAATCAAATTTTTTTCATCAATACACATCAAATATACTTGGTATTCCTAATATTTTTTTTCTTTTGTGTTTCAGAAATTCTGGGGGTGGAAAAAGTGAATGCTCATATGAAAAGGATGCATACAATAAATGTTTAAGAACCTCTGGTGGCTATGGTGGTTCGTGGAAGGAAATTAGGCATTAGTTCCCTAATTTTATCACACTTGAAAAGAAGGTTTAACAGTAAAATAATAAACTACCAAGAAACGGAAACAATAAAATTGTTAAAAAAATGGTAATATTCCATAACCAACAGGCTCGTTTAGTTTTGGTATGGTTACTATTTAGAGAAGGCATTGCACACTTTTAGCTGAGAAAATCTAGCCCAAAATTCGGTGCAGACAAACATAAGCTGTAAGAGTAGACATTTGCGGTTTCATGAGATCATCAGCCACATTAAAAAAAACAGACTAAGAGTTTATCATTATTAAAATGTTGGATCAAAGAGAGAGAGAGAGAGAGAGAGAGAGAGAGAGAGAGAGAGAGAGAGAGAGAGAGGGGGGGGGGGAGATCGTAGGTGCTTATTGTCCAATTCAGAAGTAATAAGACCTCTTGTTTTTGCAAATAAATGAACACTCGAGCAATATGAAATTTTAGTACAGCTTGTCTCAGACCGTCCTAGAATTTATGACGATACAATACTGCAAACTGTTTGTCATTTATGAATAGATTCTTGACTTTGAAGATGAAGCTGGTAAGAGAGAGTAGAAAATCGGATAAGCAGAGGTAGTCATAGTGTTACATGCCAATGAATTGTATATATCGAAGCCTACTTTCTCCGTTAACGTATTCCTCTTCCTCCAGTGCTTTGCCCCTCCATACTCTCTCTCTCTCTCTCTCTCTCTCTCTCTCTCTCTCTCTCTCTCTCTCTCTCTCTCTCTCTCTCTCTCTCTCTCTCTCTCTCTAATTATCTTTTTTCTTGATACAGTTGTAGGTGCTTTGATTTTTTTCATAAAGCAGTTAGATATATTGATTTTACATCTCAACAGATATGTAAATTATCAAAACAACAACTAAAAGAAAAAAAGAAATGTATGATACATGTATATACTATACACAGTAAGCTTCTCCCAAGGAGGTGAGATTGAAAATAAAGGGAATATAAACATATGATAGAGAGTTTTTGGTAAAAAAAATGAGTTTAAGAAAAATAAAATGCCACTTTCTTTAAAGAGAAAAGTGTTTGATCAAATGGCTCTACCTGAATTAACATATGCATTAGAAGTAAAACCAATGAAATATTGAATCTAATCCCTAGTGCTACCATTACAGAAACTAACAATATTGCATTTGCAGGAGCAGCACTCGTTGGGGAATTTACTGAGCAGAGTCAAAGATAGCCTCTTTGGAAAAGGTGTTTGGAAAACCAAATCGCACGGATGAGAGCTGACGTGAATAAACTTGAAGAAATGGTAAAGCATAGGCTGAACTAGAATGGGCACTGGGTTGAGTGCATAGCTTAGCCCTTATCATGCTGTATATTTAGATATGCAATGGAATGATACACATTTTGGAACCAGTATCTAGTAAATCAGAATGAAATTGACTACGATAGAGCAAAAAGATATCTTATAACTTTTTACGATCTTGATCATAACCTTTCACTCAATCACTTCCTACAACTGAGCAAGTTGTCCTTGGATAGTGGCCAATAATTTCAAGAAATTCATGGGATTAGGTGAAATAGTTTTGGATTTAAGGAAATTACAATCGCACAGACGAACATATGAACAATTAAATCCATAAACCTGGGTAATGACATGATGTAATCATAAGAGAGGAGATTGAATTATGCACAATTTACCAGTAGTGTCATACAAATCAGATTTAGATTGATCACAATAAGGCGAAAAGACTTTTTTGACGTATTTGTGGCATCAGGCTTAACTTTTTTCCCATTTGCCCCCAAAATATAATATAATTCTTCTTGGATACTGGCTAATCATCCGGCCAACTTTGATAACCACAAACACACAGACTGACATACAAAAAAAAAAAAAAAAGATACAGAAACTAGAACTTGTAGTTGGTAGACCACATACCTTTGTCTATATCATGTATATCATAAGATTGATAATTGAATTATGCATAGTTGGGCATTAGTTCCATGCAAATCAGATAAAAATAGAGAATAGTAAAGCCAAAGGGTATTTTGAACCTCTTCATGACCTTGATCTCCATCTATGACCCAATCCCAAAATCTGATCAAATTGTTCCTAGATCATGGCTATTCATCTCATATTTTTTTTCTTTTTTATGAAATTTGCTAATCAAAAACAAACAAGTATACAAACGTGAATAACGAAAGGGAATGTCATCAATATATCATGGTAAATGTCACAAGATAAGTAATTGAATTTTGCACATTTTGAAACTAGTTTAATGCAAATCCGAAAAAAATGTCACAATATAGCAAGAGTAGAGTTTTCACCTTACCATTTCGTGACCTTAAAGTTTGACCCGACCACTCCAAAACCTAGTAAAATTGTCTTGGATCAAGGTCTGTCATCCAAGCCAATTTCGTGAGATTCGGTTACATAGCTTTTTAGTTTTGTGATTATTTTTTTTTCGGGAGAAGGGAGGGGGGGGGGGGGGGGGGGGCAGGGGGTCGTGAGCTTAGCCTTGACTCTGGATTCAATCACTCCCAATATCTATTCAAATTGTCCTTGGATTATAGCCAGCCATCTCAACATTCTCATTAGATCTAGTCAAATAGATTTTTAGTTATACGAATCACAAACGCACAGGCAGACATACAAACATATGCCTATAAAAAACATAACCTTTGCAACGATGTTGGCAGATGTAACGAGAGTATTGGCATCACTATATCATGTATATCACAAGATAAACAACTAAATTTTAGATATTTTTGTGCTAGTTTCATGTAAATCGGATAAAAATCTAAATTGCATAGCAATCTGGCATTTTTTTACCTTTTCGTGACCTTGACCTACACTTTTTTAAATCATCACTCCCAAAATCGAATAGAATTGTCATTGAATCGGGGCCAATCATTTCAGGAAACCTCGTGAGATTCGGGCAGATAGTTTTTCACTTTTCTGATTCATTTCTTACCTTCTCGTGAACTTTACCCTGACTTTTGACTCAATCACTCTCAAATTTAATTAAATCGTCCTTAAATCATGGCCAATCATCCCACCAAATTTTATGAGATTCGGGCATATAGTTTTTGAGTTATGCGAATATAGAAAGAAAACTTCTATCAAACTATAACCTTCACCATAATGAAGTTGGGGAAGTTAAATAGAGCAAGATACGGAAGGAATTGAATGGACAATACAAAGTACAGGAAAATGGGATCAACAAGATTAGAGAAGATATAAAGTGGGAATAAAGACTAAGGTATATAAGATTCAGAGATATAAGGCCAGAAACAAAGGATATCAGCTGAATATTCTCTTCGAAACAAACAAGATACATCTATACCGCAAACTAAAAGACACAAATAAGCTAAAGGAGAAACTAGAAATTGAACCATTTAAGGAGCTCTGGGAAAGCATATGGAATAACCTAGTAAGCCACAGTGAAAAAAAAATGGTTACAGGATATCAAAAGTGATAAAAAAGATCTCAAAACAGAGGCTATAAGGAACCACCTTCAGAACACTTCAAGCTCGAAAGTACCAGACCCCAAAGAAGTTCATGGTTACTGGCTCAAAAATTTCAGAACTTTTCCTACAAGAATAGTAAAACAACCCCAGTAATATATTCAAAACAACCAATCACGTAAATAAAAAAAAGAAAAAAAAACCAAGCATCTACAAACTGATTACCTGCATACCAGTAATGTGGAAGCTGCTAACAGGAATCAACAATGAAATGCTGTACATCTACCTGGAGGAAACAAACACCATTCACACTCAGCAAAAGGTATGCAGATGGGAATGCACAAGAGCAAAAGAACAATTACTAATAAACATAATGGTAATGAAGAATAGCATGAGTAGGAAAGTAACCTAGATATAGAATGAATTGATAATGAAACCTTCGAAATGATACCAGACTCATGGTTGATAGAATGATTAATAAAGATATATAGTGGAGAGGATAACACTATCAAATTCCTGAAGAATACAAAGCAAAACTAGAAAACAATGCTTACATATTCTGAAAAACAACTTGTAGCGGCTAACATCAGGAGAGGAATGTTCCAAAGGGAATCACTGTCCTCACTACTACTCGCATTGGTGTTCATCCCCATGAAAAGGTTGATAGAAAAGAGCGGAGTGGTGTACCAACTGACGGAAGGAGGCGGCAGAATAAACCACCTGATGTTTATGAATGATATAAAGGTGTTCGGGAAAGATAAATAAGTAAACAAACATGATAATTGTGACAATAGAAGTTATATCAGACATTGCTGCGAGCTAATTTCCTTCAAACTTTCAAACTCAAAGTGGACGTCGCCTCTAAGCACCTTCTGCAGCTGCAGGAGCTGGGGGTGGCTGCGAACACAAGCTGTGATTTTCCATGTGAGTTCAAGGCTCTTAGGGAGGAACTTGTGGGTGTCTTCAAGAAAGACTTAGCTGATCGTCCCCCTGTGGTCCCCCCCAGCGTGGGGTTAAACATCATATTTTCATAGAAGGGCCTCCTGCTTACTCCTACAACAGGAAATTGTAACTGGGGAAATTCAAAGTTGCCAAGGAAGTGTTCTCTAACTTGAAGCGTGCAGGAATCTGCTAAAATGATTCCTCACCCTGGGCCTCCCAACTACAAAACGGTACGTGGAGGCCCTGTGGGGATTATCACCATTCTTAATAATGTCACAGTGTTAGATAGTTACCCTCTTCTGAACATTAATGATGTCAAAAGTAATCTTGCAGTAGCAAAATATTTCTCCAAATAAGATCTTCTTATAAGTTATTTTCAAGTGCCCGTCGCAATAGAAGATATCCTTAAACATGCCATAATTACTACACTTGGCACTTATACTTTCAACTTCACATGCTTTGATCTCAGTAATGCAGGTGCCACAATTCCACGCTTAATAGATTCCATCATGGGAGACATCGTCATCGTGTATGTCGATGATATACTTATCTTCAGCCACACCTTTAATCAGCCTATTCAGGACACCCATAGAGTACTACAGAGCCTTAAGGAAAATGGTCTCCTGGTCAGAACTGATAAATGTGAGTGGTCAAAATCTTCAGTGGGGTTCCTGTGGCAGAGAATCGACAAGGAAGGGATTTCTCCACTCCAGCAAAAGGGAGCTTCCATCGAGAGATTCCCCATCCTCAAGAATGTCAAAAGTATTTAGGAATTTGTTGGAATGACACATTATTATCACCATTTCCTGCCGCATGTTGCAGAAATCATGGCACCGCTGTATGGCTTCCTTCAAGGGAAACCGAAAAAATTGATCTGGACGCCACTACTTCAGAAGGTGTTCGATGAAATCAAGAGAGCTCTGGCATCAGCTACAAGGCTGGCATATTCCTCTCCTGATGGAGATCTAATTCTTACAACGGATGCCAGCAGCGTTGCCATTGGAGATATGTAAAAGCAACAAACGTTGAATGGAAAGCAGCCACTCGCCTTTTTCAGTAGGTAATTAACTGGCCCAGAGAGGAAGTACTCTACTTTCGATAGAGAGCTGATGGCGGTGCACAAAGGCATAAGCCAATTCCGCCATCTTCTCGAGGGTAGTCCCTGCACCATCTTGACGGACCCTCTGCCTCACGTCCACGCATTTACTGAAGCTGCATATGCTTGGTCTCTCCATTAGCAATACCAACTCTCAGTCATCGTGGGATTTCCCTGCCGAATTACAGATATTAGGGGAAACTCAAATAAAGTAGCAGATGCTCCGCCACAGAATGCCATAAACGCAATGCAACTTGGAGTAAATTACAATAATGTCATGGCATGTCAAGTGAATGACAAATAATTATTGCACCTCCTTCATGAGTATAGTAATTTGAAGTGGATTTCTTATAAAGTTGTAGGACTTTCCCTACAGTGAGAAATAAGTAGAGGAAGGGTGCACTCTTACCTGGCATTGCCTTTCAGAAAGAATACCTTTGAAAATGTGTATAATGTCTCTCACCCATCAGACTGCTCAACAATGAAACTAATGACAGCAAGACATTTATGGAGGAATATGAAAAAGTGTTATAAAGGTTTCGTGTAGGGAATGTGATTCTTGTTAAAAACAAAGTAAGTAAGCACTTGAAAACTGGCGTGGGAAAGTATAAGTAATAAGTTATATGTTTAGCCCACATCCCTGTGTATATAGTGGGTCCCCTGACTCCATCAGACGGATACTGATATTTATTTAATAGCTGATAGCAATACAAGGTGGCCAGATTTGGTCCCCCTCCGTCATCTAATGGCTGAGAGTTATGCAAAGGCTCCTATTTAGTGGTTGGCTTCACACGGTGTCCCAGAAACAATGGTGGGTGAAAGAGGAACAAGTTTCACGTCACGCCTCTGGAGGCAATTGGTCGCATTCATGAGCACAACTTTACATCACACTACAGCATATAACCCCGAGGCGAATGGCATGGTAGAACGTTTCCACCACACGTTAAAGGCATCTTTTATAGCTAGCTGTCAAGGTCAACACTAGTACCGAACTTACCCTGGGTGCTGCTGGGTCTCTGTACAACCCCCATGTGGCACTTAAATCATCGCCAGATGATGCATTGTATGGTCAAGTAATACGAATACCAGCGGATGTCCTTCCAGGCAGCAACAAGCCACAGGCTTTGGCGGACGTACGGAAAGCCTTAGAAAAAATCATGCCTGCAAAACAGTCGTATTCCGATGTTACAGAAAGATATGTGACACCGAACCTCTACAATATCCCTCATGTGTTCGTTCAAATTGACCAAAACCGCCCACTTTTCTCTCCCCCGTATGAGGGTCCATAGAGTATATTAGAAAGAAGTAAAAAGCATTCTAAATACAAATGAAGGGCCATCCGCTTGGGTGTCTACAGACTGCCTAATAGTAGCTTATCTACCTGATCACAAAAACAGCTAAGCTAATTAGTGGGGTATCCATCTACAGACGAGTGTTAACCACTAGTCGTGTGTTTCTTTAATATATTGTAATCCTTATTCCAATATCAAACGAAAACATGCACAGATATTATTGTTCATAGAGGAAAAGAAAACTATATTTCTGTTAACTATACTCACAAAGTACACTATGTAATATGTCGAGGTTATCAAGCAACCATTAATTATTTTTCTTCTGTCTTAACTATTACAGTATCGGCTGCGTATCTTTCGAGTTTCTGCCTTATCATGCTGTGATATTGTAGGTAATGCGCCTACAGTGGCTGATACGGGTGACGAAGAATCAAGGTACGATTCTGGAGCGGGAGCCTGAGAAACAGCTACCACATACAAGGAAGGCAGCAGGCACGCAAATTATCCAATCCAAGCTCTGGGAGGTAGTGACGAACAATAACCATTTATGACTCCTCTGAATCTGCATAATTGGAATGAGTACACTTTCAATCTTTTAGCATCAACCAACTGGAGGGAAAGTCTGGTACCAGCAGCCATGGTAATTCCATTAGAAATGTATGTCATCATGTTCCTTATGTTTTTTTCTTTTCATTGATATAAGTATGTATAGGGTTTCTATACTAATAGATTGAAAATATGTGTTTGAAGAGTACTGAAAAAACACATTCTTTTTTCTCAAAGAGGCATTGAGACGTTGGTGTTGTTTACTACCTAATACCTCGCACCAGCAGTTAGGTCAAAGAGGACCAATGAATGCACTCCAAATTTTACTCGCATCCACTTCGGTCCCCTCTTGCAGCAGGTCTTAAATATATATATATATATATATATATATATATATATATATATATATATATATATATATATATATATATATATATATATATATATATATATATATATATATATATATATATATATATATATATATATATATATATATATATATATATATATGTTTGTAAAAATTTCAATCGAAATAAGCAAGTGACTAAACCAGTAAGTCATGCCAAGTACGTAATGCAAAAGAAGGAAAATATGCAAACGTCCACCAAAATGACGAAGGAAGTACAAATGAATTGCAGAAATAAGATATTATCATAGGAAAAAAATATGAATAACTTTTTCATGTCATTTTTATTACGATGACAGGAAAAATAACTCTGACACGATGTAATGCGGCTTTGGTGCGAATAAATCGTGCGAGTTGCTTTAATACTGTGCTTCCGAAGTTTTAATTCAGACCTTTGTGGTCTACTAATTTTTTTTTTCATCCATGACTTAGGTATATAAAGGAGATGGTCTCATTCATTTGCATTTGTAAGGCCTCAAACATTCTTCAACGCAGTCTAACATACGCATACACAAAGATACACATGCCTGTTCATTATCTCTCGTTTATATTATTATTATTATTATTATTATTATTATTATTATTATTATTATTATTATTATTATTATTATTATTAGCTAAGCTACAAAACTATTTGGAAAAGCATGATGCTATAAGCCCAAGGGCTCTAACAATTAAAAATAGCTCAATGAGGAGAGGGAATATGGAAATATAAAAAAACGATATAGGAAGTAAAGAAAAATCGGAATACAGTATTTGAAAAAAAATACTAACACCGTTAAAAGAGAATTTCACATATACTGTATACTATAAAAAGACACATATCAGCCTGTTCAATATATAAAAAAAAAAAAAAAAAACATTTCCAACAACTTTTTAAATTCTACTTACTAATCTGCTCGATGAAGCAGATCATTCTATAACTTGGTCACAGCTGGAATAAAACTTCATGAGTACTGTGCAGTATTGGGATTCACGATGGAAAAGGCCTGATTATTAGAATTATGAGAAAAAAATGGAGGCAATACAATGGATATATGATCTGTATCTTTTAGTTTCAAATATTCTAACATGTTTATTTTTTTCTGAAAATTCTAAATCCTACTTTATCATAGACAGCACGGCGCACGGAAAAGTACAATTAAATAGTTTTTTTATCTGTAAAATATTCCTAAATATTATACAAAAAGTAGCATTAACAATATGAAAATATGGGTAAAAACATGAAAATATGGGTAAAAATGGTGACCACTTTAAAAGAAAATAATTATAAAAAGAAAGTAAACCTATTTTTTTTAAAGCAGGGATTAAATAAATAAAACTACTCGTGGGAACAAATTAAATTATGCTTTGAATTAGCATTAAATCTCCAAAGATTCCTGAGTATCAGGAAAGGAGGTTGCATTGGTGAAATGAGATTCTCATGAAAATAGCATCAGATTACTGTAGAAGATACTGTACCAGATTCTGGGAGATGAACCTAAGAAAAGAAATATTCATTAATTTAAAGTAATAATTAAGTACATACAGATGAAAAATTAATAAAGTTGATGCAAAAATATCTTGAGCTCCATTGCACTGTAATGAAAATGTTATGAATGTTTGAAATTTAATGGCTTTAGTATTTTAGTCTTTTGGGAGCTTTTGAAACGTTATAGATGCATTTTGAGCACAGATCATTCTCTAATTTTAGTCGTCTGGATACGTTTTAAACTTTATATGTGAAGTCCGAACAATGATATTTCTGTAATTTCAGTCTTCTGAAAACATTTTAAACGTTAAAGATGCTTTCTGAGTAATGATCTGGCTGTAATTTTAGTCTTCTGGGAGCATTTTTAATGTGTATAGATTCTCTCTGAGCAATGACCTATCTGTAATTTCATTCTTCTGGAAGCGTTTGAGACGTTATCAATGCATTCTGGGCACTGATCATTCTGTAATTTTAGTCTTTTGGAAGCGTTTTAAATGTTATAGATGCATTCTGATCAATAATCTGTCTGCAATTTTAATCTTTTGGGCGAGTTTTGAACGTTACATATGCATTCTGAGCAATGATCTTTCTGTAATTTTAGTTTTCTGAAAGCGTATTCACCGTGTATATATGCATTCTGAGCAACGATCTTTCTCTAATTCTATTCCTCCTGAAGCGTTTGAAAAGTTATAGATGCACCCTGAGCACTGATAATATCACAAATTATTAGTAATTTGTATTGTTCCAACACAGAGACTTACCTCGAAACACTTTCTTAGAAGTTCTCTGGTCGCGTCGTGATGTCATCTCGACTCTCCTCTGATCTCAGTGTGACCCTTTGTGTCTCGTGACCACATGGTAACCGCATGGTCCGTTGTGCTCTTCCTCGTGCTTAGTGCTTTAACTTTGTGCTTTGGCTTTTAATTCTTTTGTGCTTTCGCTTGTGCTTATTAGTGGTCTCTTCCTTTTTCCGCTTCGTGCCTGTGTCTAGAGGTGTTGTGTTTGTGTGCGATGGAGCATACTCACCGTTGTCCTGGGCCTAGGGCCAGGAAATCGTGTGGGGCTTTCTTATCGAAGCTCGATGTAGATCTGCACTCCCTTTGTTCCTCGTGTAGGGGTAAAGTGTGCTCTCCTTCGGACACGTGTCCGGAATGTGCTGCCCGGAGTGAGGTCAAATGGGTCAAGTACAGGACCAAAAATAAGAAGTCCTCGAAGCGTTCTCCCGGGAAGGCTAGTGTTTCTTCTCCTGCGACTTTAGCCGGAGAGGTTTCTGGTAGAGTTCCTTCTTCTTCCCCTACCCAGAGTAGGGGACGAGGTAAGTCTGTTAAGGGGAAGAAGTCTGGGCTTCTTCCCCAGGAGAGTCATGTTTCTGGGGTATCTACTGTTTTAAAGGCGAACCAGGCGCCTGAACGTATGTGTAGTGGGGGTCCGCGCGACGTTGCTCCTGTGCAAGGGGAGCGCGTCTCGGCCGGGGACCCTATGTGGACTAAACATGTGCCCTTTTCTTCGCCAGATTCGTGGGTGGATGTTTCCGGCGCTTCCGCAGCGGAGGGCGCCCTGGATAGAGAGGATTCCCCGCAGGAGGATCCCCTGGGATGGAGTCTTCCGAGAACGCCGGGCAAGTCCCCTATGAGCGGATGCTTCCCTTTTATAGATCGTTCTTTTACACCTCCAGCACCTTCGACGGCAGTTCCCGAGGAGTTCCTTCAACCGTCAACGTCAAGAACCCAGCAGGTGTTGAGCAAGGCTCCATCTGTTGCTGGGACCCGTTTCCATGGGAGATCCGAATCGTCGGCAGGTGAATCGTCCGCGTCGTCGGACGAAGAACGTCGCAGGAGACGTAGGAGGAAGAGGCATCGTTCCAGGAGGAGGAGGTCCTTTTCTAGGTCTTCATCGGAGTCTAGGTATAGAAGGAGGGGATCTCGTTCCCCACGGAAGAAGTGCAGGAGAGCTGAGTCTCCACAGGAACGATGGGTCCTAGTACCCGAAAGTAAGCTCAGAGACCTGTCTTCAGTCTCTGGGCCAGTGGTTAGGCTGACAGGAGATAGTCCTCCTAGAAGGGCCTCCTATAGCCGCAAGTCAGCTTCAGCCTCAGACCGAAAGACCTCGTCTGGTAGGCATAAGTCCCGATCCAAGGAGACTCCCGTCAGGGTTTTAAACTCTATAGATGCATTCTGAGCAATGGCCTTTCAGTAATTTTAGTGTTCCGGAAGCGTTTTAGACGATATAGATGCATTTGAGCAATGATATTTCTGTTATTTTAGTCTCCTGGGTGCATTTTCAACGTTATAGATTAATTCGGAACAATGATCTTCTCTAATCTTAGTGTACTTCAGGCGTTACAAACATTATATATGCATTCTGAACAATGATCTTTCTGTAGTTTTAGTCTTCTGGAAGCGATTTAAACGTTGAAGATGCATTATGAGCAATGATCTCTTTTTAATTTTATTCTTCCTGAAGCGTTTCAAACGTTAAAGATGTATCCTGAGCAATGATCTTTCTGTAATTCTAGTCTTCTCTAATCGTTTTAAATGTTAGAGATGCATTCTGAGCAATGATCTTTCTGTAATGTTAGTCTTCTGGAAGCGTTTTAAACGTAATACATGGATTCTGAGCAATAATCTTTCTGTGATTTTATTCTTTTGGAAGCTTGTTAAAAGTTGAAGATACATTATGAGCAATGATCTTTATGTAATTCTAGTCTTTTAAAAGCGTTTTAAACGTTAAAGCTACATTCTGATCAATGATGTTACTCTAAGTTTAGTCTTCTCGAAGCGTTTCAAGTGGATCCTCCGCTATGACATAGTTTTTTTTTTTTTTTGTAATTATTCAAAATACACTATTTCTATAAATGTTTCAGACATATATGATACATTCTTCATATGAAAATTCCAAGTCATATGATAAAAAATATTTTCATATGTTTGCAAAAATTATGGTTTCAAAAAACATTCATGGAAATAAGAAAAAAAAGGCAAATCAAAATTCTGCTACCAAAAAATGTGGTATTTTTAATCTTCTATTTAATGATATCTTATTTTAAAATCGAACAATATATAAGTGAGAAAAATGTAGGTAAGTGTGAATAAGTAGGTTTTTGAGTTATGAGCTCCCAAACATTTGCCACAAATTTTCGCTCCTTTTCTAATGGAAATCTAGATAACATAATTTTGATAACCTTACTTTGTACTTTTGTGTATTCCTGGATAAACGTAACCTAAACGAGATATTTAAACCTTGAGTTTACTATTACATATGGCATAGGAGTGTCATGACTTACCTGCGGCCTCTCATTGTCACCAGAGTTTTACTTAGCATGTTCCAGCTTTGTACACTTATTTGTGTTTCCCTGTCTTCTTGGTTTATATTTTCTTGCTCTCTTCTTACATTTTGTTCTTTCTATGACCTTAGGTAACATTGGCCTTTTTATAAAGTTCCCGAGGACGCTGTGAAAACACAATATACATACGAACTGCATGTAAGCAAACACATGCATTATAACTTCTATACGTCTTTGGAAACTATGGCTGCTGTTCTCGTACCTCGTAGTTTTCGTTCACATACCCTATACCAATGGCTTCTATTTCTGCTAGACGTACGAGATTTCGAAACATATGTGAAAAACTCGCTATATATATGTGCAAAAATAAACAAACAAAGACGTCTCTATAAATTCAGCCATGCACACGACTCAGTAAGGATAATGTCATAATTTAAAGACCGCTATATTTTCATTATTTGTAAATATAATTGGTTGAAACCTCTGGAAAGCATGTACGATATGTTTCTGCATACAGAGAAGCAAAAAGGCCATTTTTGATATCTGAAAGTTGGTTTGTCAAAACCCCATGGTGGACGGTCCACTTAAATAAATAACCTATACTGAGATAATTTTGGGATGAAATATTCAGAATATAAAATGCATTTGAATAATGACATTTTCAAACTCATCTAATGTACTATATAAGCATATTCAAACCATCTTAAGTGTTTCATTATTATTATTATTATTATTATTATTATTATTATTATTATTATTATTAGATGCTATAAGGCCAGGGGCCCCAGCAGGGAAAATAGCTCAATGAGGAAAGGAAACAAGGAGAAATAAAACATTTTAAGAACTGTAAGCTTAAAATAAGTATTTCCAATATG
>NC_090740.1:90536647-90539147 GCF_036898095.1 Palaemon carinicauda
GTGCAATATGAGTATTATATTTTGTTATGACCCAAAAATTAATATTCTAAAGAGAAGTAAGGTGAACACTTTGAAGAACTGGGTGAAAAATGAAAATTGTGATTGGCGACTTCAATGCTTAAGTTGGAAGAAATACCTAAGGGGTAGAGATTGTGATGGGTGTCAAGGGAGTTGGTGAAGTTGCAAATGAAAATGGAGCAAATTTCATAAGTTTCTTTCCTGCAAACAATCTTATTATTGGGGATACTGTTTTTCAACACAATAACCTCTACAAGTACACATGGACTTCACCATGGAGTTCACATTGTCATTAATAAAGAAAGAAGGATGATTCTGAGAAATGTAAGAAGCTATAGAGGTGCCGATATTGGTAGTAATCCCCAGCTCCTCATTGCCACAGTCAAACTAAAACTAAAAGCACCCAAAAGAAAATTGGATATAATATCTTGGTTTTATACAACTAAGCTTTTAGAAGAAGAACACAAAAAAACATTTGCATTTAAATGTAAGAATCAGTTTACAGTCTTAAGAAATTTAAGACATGAAGAACAGACAATTAATGAAGAATGGAATGATATCAAGAGCATATATCAGTCAGTTGGTAATGATGTCTTGGGACACGTAGTTACAAGGAGAAAACCATTGATATCAAATGATACTTAAGATACTTTAAAGAAAATAGACCAAGACAGAAATTGATTGTTGAAAATTTTCGAGGAAGTAATGGAAATTACAAGTTGGATCATGCTAAGTATTTCAGTATTGACACTGAGGTAAAAAGAAAAGCCTGGGATGACTACAGATAATATTTAGACAGGAAAGCAGATGAGGCTAACAAAGTTATGGTTTCAGGAAGTGGCTATGGTGTAAGAACTGCTCATAGAATTATTAATGAAATCTCTAATTGTGCAGAGAAGAAGCATATACCCATCTAAAAGAGACATGGCACTGTTATAAAAACAGAAGATAAAATAAAGACAACTTTGGATGGAACACTTTAGTGACGTTATGATATGAGATAAGAAGGAAATAATTTAGTTAATATACTAGAAGCAAATGAAGACCTTGATGTGCCCATGAATGAATTCAGTGTGTTTGAAGTCGAAGCTATCATAAAAAACTAAAGAGATGGAAAGCTCCTGGATACGATGGAATAACTGCAGAGATGATACTGGCTGAAAATGAAGTAACTCCTATTCTACTTACAAGATTATTTTGTGGAATTTGACATGATGAGGCAAAAACTAATGAATGGGAGTTAGGAGTGCTGGTGAAAAAAACGGACTGATTGCAATTATTAAAGTCATAATACTTACGTCACTTGTTGAGAAAACATATAGTAACGGAATGCTTATTCTAAAGAGACTGGAAAGCTGAGAGATAAAAAAGCAAGATTTTTAAAAAGGTAGAATTTCAACTGACCAGATTTTCATTTAGAAACACGTACAGCAATGCATGGAGTATAGAAAAGCTCTTTTGATGGCATTTGTGAACTATGAAAAAGCATTTCATAGTGTTCACAGGCCAATTTTGTGGAGAGTCCTGCGTTATTATGGAATCCCACCTAAATATGTAAACTTGATCAATTTTGTGAATGAGAATAGCAAGTGCAAAGTTAATGTTGATGGAATCTTGTCCAGTGAATTTCTAGTGAATAGCAAAGTACTCCAAGGGAATGTGTTGTCACTTTTGATGTTTATCCTCCTCATGGATTTTGTAATGCGTAGAACAGTTGGAGATGGTGGAGAAGGATTGGACTGGATTGGTGAATTTAGCAGACATGTAGTATACTGATGATGGTTCCATTATTAGGAGAAAACCTCAGAATTTGCAATGCTTGCTTACCAGAATGCGTGAAATATCACATGAGGTTGGGCTGAACATATATAGAAGAAAGACAGAGATGATGAGAACGGAGTATGCAATGGAAGATGAAATATCATTGGAAGGAGAAAGTATTAAGGAGGTAGAACTATTTGAGTATTTTGGAACTATAAACTCCAATACAGGGTCTTCAGAATTAGAGTTGAGTGAAGGATTGAAAAATAGTAAATCCAACAATGGCTTGGTTAAGTAAAATTTGCAAATCAAATCGCCATATATTATATACAAAAATTAGACTATGCATCAGTTTAGTAAGATCGGTGTTACTGTATTGACCTGAGTCGTGTTATGACATTGATACAATCTCCAATAGATATAGTAGATTTGAAAATAAAGCCATCAAAAGGGTATTGGGTGTTAAATGGCATGATACGATTAGAAATAAAACT
Source organism: Palaemon carinicauda (assembly GCF_036898095.1). Lineage (NCBI taxonomy): Eukaryota > Metazoa > Arthropoda > Malacostraca > Decapoda > Palaemonidae > Palaemon > Palaemon carinicauda. The sequence goes on from NC_090740.1 coordinate 90,538,921, forward strand.
ATAAGAGAGTTTAATCGAGGGCCCTATATGGATGAGATCATGATGACTTTTAAATGGATATGGTTTGGGCATGCTCTTCGCACCCTTCAAGAGAGATTAGTTCACCAAATGTTCAGCTGGGCTCCACAAGACAGTAAACGAGCTGGGATACTAAGGCCTACATGGCTGAGGACTGTGAAACGCGAAGTAGATGATGAATTAAGAAGTACTGAATTGAAAGCTCAAGA
>NC_090740.1:90544147-90554147 GCF_036898095.1 Palaemon carinicauda
GTGATGACACAACCACATATCTCCCTTCATCTCCACAAGTAGCTCTATTTCCTCCTTAAGTGTGTAAAATTGCATTAGCATGTTTCCCGACTTATCCAACGAACTTACCAATAAAAGACGGGGTCACCATGCACACTTTCACGGACATTCAGTACTTCATTAAACCGTCAGCTGTTTAATGCTTTGTTTTTTATAAAATTAATGGGACATACTACTGCCGGCATAACCCTGTTTAGCCGTAGCGTAAATCAACACAAACTCTACTAATTTATAGTGCAGTGACATACAATAAAATTTTTAAAGTCAATCCGACCTAGTTCATTTTTTGACATACGCTATTAACCCTTTCTCTGAACCAACCATGTGTGGATCTCCATCAGTAACTAGGCCAGTGAGCTTTTCAAATATAACCCTAATTTTTTGAGTCTCTTAAATAAGTATTCGCCAGTTGTAGTGCCATCCATAGGTTCTAAAGAAAGCAACTACTCTCTTATATCAAATTCAGCAGTTACCCACACGAATGAAAATAACCCTCTGAACAGTATTTGTTATGTCTGTTTTTTTTCATGAAAAGCCATTAAAAAAGATAGAAAATCTCTTATATAGTCTGTTAGTGTTCTTCCAATGTCTTTATTCATGTCACCAATTCTATCGGAAGCAGTTCTGCGTCAGACACTAACGCTCCTAAACAATTTAGCCTTTTCGGGTACAACCAATCTCAAAGCAGCAACCATTCACTTCATCACAAATCCTCCTTCTAACTGAGGTTTTAACTTCTTTGCATTTAGCTACCTTAAAACAGAACTAGTCTGAATAATTTCATGTTTATCAAAACAAGGTCTGGAGAAAATGGCTTGTTGGGATTCCAAACCCCTCCATTAAGACCATTTATCTTATTCATATGTAATTGCTCTTGTAACTCCCGTAATTTAACGTGCCTTGAATTGCAGTGCCACTCCACATAAGCTTTTTTTTCAACACAGCGTATGCCTCATCATAGACGAGACACACCGGTTTCACCCTGTACCTCAATAAAACAGATAGTCATTTTTCCAGTTTTTATTTTTTATTTTCTATTTTATTTTGTTTTATTTTTTTAATAATTGACTTTCAGCATCAACTTTCCTTTTATTTTCAGTTGCCATTTCAGTATGATACACCTCTCCAATGTGTGCACGAAGAAAATTTCTACGCAAATTAGCCAGTGCTCAAAAGTAACTGTTGTGTAGTCTAAATTGAACGTGAACTGAAACTCCTGCATTGTAACCTGAACCAAACGCGTAGAACACGTACTGTAGATGAGCCTCTTATCCACACACCCTCTGACGAGAAAGGTACGGGTAGGCGAAACGTTTGTCTATTTAACCGTTGCTCCTGAATATAAATTATCAACATTTTATATATATATATATATATATATATATATATATATATATATATATATATATATATATATATATATAAAGCTTTTTTATTTTCCTTTTATAAGTTTAGTATAGCTATTCCATAATAACTTGATCCTTTTATTTGAGCTTTCTTTGACTTTTTCTACCTATATATATATATATATATATATATATATATATATATATATATATATATATATATATATATATATATATATATATATATATATATATATATATATGTTGCCTCACAACATATACCAAAGGATTTACCTATATATGACTCGAGGGCCGGATGGAAAGACGTCGGGGATCGGAACCGGCCGCGGGTTGTAGGTTGTATAGAGAAATCGCTTTAATTCTTTATTATTTAATTGTTTGTTATAAGAGACGAGGAATATTGATTGCTAGTAATTCGTTAAAAGATGCAGTAACTGTTGTAGGTCTGAGCCTTGGGGAGATATCAGATTTTACTTCTCCAGCCTCTCTCTCTCTCTCTCTCTCTCTCTCTCTCTCTCTCTCTCCCTCCCATTCTACACACACACAGATATATACATATATATATATATATATATATATATATATATATATATATATATATATATAGAGAGAGAGAGAGAGAGAGAGAGAGAGAGAGAGAGAGAGAGAGAGAGAGTCCAGTAAATTCTGGATTATGATGGATTTAATAATATGAAATGGATCAATATACTCTAACTGGATTTTTCTGAATGACTTAATATCATTAAGCTATAAAGAACAAAAGAAAAGTACCTTATTGAATTTATAGAACTATAAAAGATGAAAGAGAATTTATCAAAAAAAAGTAGTTTTTATATTTCAAAGATATATTTGGACTTTCTTTATTAAGAAATAATCAGATTTTTTTAATAGAATACATTAATTTATTACCTTGTACAATAAACTATGGAGCGTTCTTTACGAACCGTGTGTCACATGATCGTACATAGTAACGACATTTAATTTTTTGTATGTATTATGCTTGTATTTTCGCTCTCCTCTCGCACTGATAGGAACCTGAAATAACATGTCTGTTTTTCTCACCGTTAACTATTAACCGTTGAGCTTGTCGGTTGAACATGAAATTGACTGTTATGTTTTGTTTGCCCTTTTTGCCTGGAGTTTATGTATATATAAACGAATGTTCTATAATAAAGTTTACTCAGATGCTTTCATCATGCCTTTGAGTCACAACTTTTCTCTCGGCCCGTCATATTGGTGACCCCAGAAGTCGACTTGCTCCTTCCACCTTCCAAACCCCCCCCCCCCTCGCCCCTCCGCCATTAGTACTATGGCAGACTACAGGGAAGTTGGCACCGCCTCATTGAAACTTTCGTCGTTCGCCAACGGAGAGGTGTTTGCTTGGTTTCAGCGCACAGAACTCCAGTTCCGCATCAAGGGCATGACTCACTCAACCCCCAAAGCAGATCATGTTCTCGCGGCGATACCCGAGGACACCTTTCCCGAAAATATCCGACTGGCTTTGTGAACAAGGAGACACCCCAATAGCGTATGATGCCCTCAAAACATACCCTCTGCAGCAGTACTCGCCGTCGCCAGCCGCCTGTATAGCAAAGCTTGTTCAGCTCTCTCAACAACTGTTGGGGACCAAAGGGCTTCGCTCACCCTCAGGGAAATGACCAGTATCGCTCGCCTGCAACCAGCCACAAACGGCTCTCCTCGTGAGGTGAACCTACTTTGTGCCCTGTACGTGCTGCCATACCCAATGTCAATACTTTACTCATAAAGGACTTGATGACCAAATTCGACGCCCTTATGTACAGCCACTTAACGACCTCCAAGACCTCCATCAACGCCTCCACTCCTGACAAAGAGGACGCCTATTCAACGTCAATCGATGCTGACATGAATGCCGTAAGACATACACTCCTACCCCGTGACGTGCCAAAGCGGCGACAAAGCCACCCATCACCCACCACTTGCTTGCGCCGCAACCAACGACTTCTACAGCCACTTACTGCCTCCCATCGGCCGCAGTTTTGCTACTACCACTACAGATTCTGGGCAGCCTCAAAGATAATGGCCAAGGTTTGTCAGTGGCCAAAAAACGAGTAAGTAGGCCATCGCTCGTGACGGTGGCCTCCCATGTTTCTAATCTTTTGTTTTTACATGATGCAGGAACGGGCATGCGTTTTTTGGTAGACACAGGTGCTTGTCGTTCTCTTTTGCCAAGGGAACTCTTCAGGACACGACGTAGTTTGTCTACGTCTGCCGATGTCCTTCTAGTAGCTGCCGGTGGATTTGCTATACCTACCTATGGTTATGAGAACCTCAAATTACCGTTTGGAAACGGTAAATTTAATTGAAGGTTTCTCGTTACTGACATCACATTGCCAATCCTCGGTGCGGATTTCATCTCTCATTTCCACCTTTTGGTCGATGTCGCCCACCGACCATTGGTCAACGCAGACTCGAACTTGTCAACACCTCTTCAACCCGTCCCCTCCAGCCTCGCTCTCCACATCAGCGCTCTCACAGATGATTACGCCCACCTCTTCACTTCGTAAACAAAAATTTTCCGTCCAGATCTTCGCCAAACATTCACGGCTCCTGCCAAGCACGGTATTTATCACCATATCAAGAATATGAGAACCCCAGTCTTCGCAAAATTCAGACGTCTGGCACCGGAACGATTGGCGGCTGCCAAACAGACATTCGCCGAAATGGAGGAAATGGGCCTTTGCTAAAAGGCCTCCAGCCCATGGTTGGCTTCCTTACACATCGTTCTGAAGAAAGACGGCTCCCTCCGTCCGTGCGGGGATTACAGGCGCCTGAACAGGCAAACAGAACCGGATAACTAACCCCTCCCAAACATCGCCGACGTGACCTCCAACCTGCACAAAGCAAAGGTTTTCTCCACGCTCGACCTCCAGAAGGGGTATTATCAGGTGCCTATGATCCCAGAAGACATCCCCAAGACCGCCATCACCACTCCGTTTGGTACAGACACATTCAATTACTCCTATTTTGGCCTTCGTAATTCTGGGGCCACGTTTCAACGTCTCTTGGATAGCATCTTAGGGGACATCCCCTTCTGTGTATGTTATGTGGACGACATACTTGTGTTCTCTTCTTTAAAAGAGGAACACCCCTGTCACCTGCGCATTGTGCTTGACCGCCTGCAACAAAACGGCCTTTTAGTCCGGTACGACAAGTGTACCTTTGGCGCTAACGAAGTGTCATATATAGGGCACCACATGACTCCTGAAGGAGTCCTTCCCCTCTCTGAGAAGGTAGCAGCCGTTCAGAACTTCCCCACGCCCTCGACCGTCAAAGCTCTGCAGGAATTCTTGGGCACGATCAACTATTATCACCGTTTTCTGCCAGCCATTGCTGCCACACTTGCTCTCTCTACGCCTCCCTCAAGGGCAAGCCAAAGGGCCTGAATTGGGGTCCCGTTTAAGTAGCGACATTTTGCAATGCAGAGAAGACCCTATCAACCGCTGCAGCTCTCTCTATTCCTATCCCACGTGGCCTTCTCTTTCTCTCCACCGATGCCAGCAATGTCGCTATTGGTGCAGTACTCGAACAGGTTGTGAACGGCTCACCCCGCCCATTGGCCTTCTAGGGTAGAAAGCTGTCCAAGTCAGAATCGGGTTATTCTACCTTCAATCGCAAATTGCTGGTGGTGCACTTGGCTGTCCATCACTTTCGCCATTTCTTAGATGGTACCCCCTTTGTTATTTGCACAGACCACATGCCTCTGGTGAACACCTTAACTCGACAGTCTGATGCCTGGTCCGCCCGTCAACACCGACATCTCTCCACCGTGGCTGAATACAATTTTACCCTTTAACTCGTCCCTGGGAAAATGAATCCCGTTGCCGATGCCCTGTCAAGAAACACGTTGGCTGTCGTTCAACTGGGATTGGATTACAATGCCTTGTCTGAAGCCCAACAATAGGATCCAGAGAATCAAGCATGTAGGACATCTTGCACATCCCTCTGTTGAGGAGATATCCCCCTTGACGACTCCAACACCACCTTCCTCTGTGGCGTCAGTGCTGGTAGACTGCGACCTTGGATTCCTGCTCCCATGCGCTGACAGGTGTTTGATTTCATTCGAGGGCTTTTCACATCCTTCGTGCCGTTCTATTGCACAGTTGCCAAAGACGAAGTTCATTTGGGACGGCATATCTAAGAATGATAAGGATTGGGTCCGCGCCTGTACATCCTGGCAAAATTCCAAAGTACATCGACACACGGATTCAGGAGTGGGCACTTTTCCTCAACCGCAGCGTAGTTTCGCCAACATTCACGTCGACGTTGTAGGCCCCATACCTACATACATGGACATCATTACCTGTTTACCATCATCGACCGCTCCACTCGTTGGCCTGAAACTGCAACGTCACCCTCATGTACATCTGCATTACTCTCAGGATGGATTGCAAGATTTTGTATCCCTGAGCATATTACTTCTGAGAGGGGTACCACTTTCACCTCTCAATTGTGGACATCATTAGTGAATCTCCTGGGCATCACCCTACATCAGACAACTGCCTACAACCCGGCTGCCAATGGAATGGTTGAACGTTTTCATCACACCCTCAAGACAGCTTTGATGTCCCGCTTCAAGGATTTCAACTGGTTTACTCTGCTTCCCTGGGTCATCCTGGGACTAAGGACCACTCCTAAAGACGCCCTCGACGTCTTGGCAGCTGAAATGGTGTATGGCGACCCGTTGGTCATCCATGCCAAAATTTTTCCTTCTGCAACCTCCTCCGAAAATCTCCAGCGCATAAGTCACGACGTGGGAAAATTTACTCCATGCCGCCAGACTTACAAGGCCCCAGCGAAGCATCACATACCGACAGACTTGCACTCTGCAACGCATGTCTTCCAACGCAATGATATTAGCAAGCCACCGCTAACGCCCCCTTACACGGACACTTTCCATGTGATGCAACACATTCCGGTAGCATTCCTACTAAACATTCGTGGCAAAGAAGACTGGGTCTCCATTGATCGTCTAAAACCTGCATATCTCTTGCCAGATGACCTGCCTACAGTTCCCCTCTCAAGATCAGGGCGCCCTATTTAACATGTACAGTATGTCATATTTAGGGATGAGAGCCATGTACCAACCGTGTGTCACACGATCGTACATAGTAACGACATTTCATTTTTTGTATGTATTATGCTTGTATCTTCGCTCTCCTCTCCCACTGATAGGAACCTGAAATAGCATGTCTGTTTTTCTCACCGTTAACTGTTAACGAGTGAGCTTGTCGGTTGAACATGAAATTGCCTTTTATGTTTTGTATGCCCTTTTTGCCTAGAGTTTAAGCATATATAAACGAATGTTCTGTAATAAAGTTTACTCAGTTGCTTTCATCCTGACTTTGAGTCACAACCTTTCTCTCGGCCCGTCAAATATGACAAATTGTCATATTTGAAAAAGTTCGTTTCAGTTAGTCTAAAGGTCAGTATATATCATCGTTTCCATGTTTTAATATTTCACTCTTCAAGTATGTAGTATGTACATGGGAGTGATGTAGCCATTTCGTGATATAATGTGATGGTTATTGAAAAAAAAATGCCCTTACTAATTTGAAAGAACAAAGAAGTCATAGCCATTCACCATGCCTATTAAACTTGGTTATTGGATTTATTAACGTGGCAGTGATTGGCTAGATATAAACATGTCTGGAATTTCTATTGAGATATATTTACAAAAAATCACATTTGCATTTATAATTTGTCGATTTGTTGAAATGATTTTAATACATTTTAATGTTAACCAAACGAATATGGAAATAATAATAAATAGTAAATAATAAATTTTTGTTGCTCATTGATCAGATAGTTCAACTTCGGGGGAAAGAAATATATTTCTTACAATTTGAGATTATTTCCATGGACCTAATATTCACTCGACTGGTTTTTATAAACTTAAGTAGGTAGTTTATCAATTATATACTCATAATTTCGACTACTCAAAAGGCAGCTTAGTTATCTAATTTTCCCCACCCAAAAACCTTTAAAGCTTCAGAATCATGGTGTAGTTTATAGATTTAAGGCTTTGCATGGGTTCTTGTCAACAACCTCTCAGTCATGGTCATGCCTAAACTAATTAAGGGTTTTTTTTTATCTTATCATTTCAAAAGAATTGGAATTGCTCGTCTCCCTTTGATAAGTTCGAGAGCCTCTGAAATTCCATTTCCCTCTTCGATGGGCAAGAATCTAATGACATGGTTTCAGTTAACACCATATGAGGTAGGACGCTCCTTAATCTTAAAACCAAATACCCCGGGCTGATTTATAATATATTACATTCGACCTTTAAATTTAAATAGAGACGTTATGAGAAGTTGATGAGTTGCATTTTGTTATGTGAATATATTTGGTTTTCCACTTTATGCATGAATATTTAAGAATTTGGAAAATGAGACGATAAGAATTAACGTTGTAAATCAATATATTACTGGTAATAGAGACGAAAACAATTCTCGTTTCCATTGCTATATACGTCTTTCTTCTTAATACATTTTGCTTCTGATTCAAATGAGCTATGACACACCAAATCTAGTAAGTTCTCTCTTTTTTTCAGAGATGTACTGCGTGATTTCAACGTTAAAAGAATAAGTTCAAGAAACCTTGTAAGATTATTATTTCCAAATTTGATTTTGTAAGTTTCAAGAAGTTTGTTAATTGTGTAATTAGTTGTGTAGGCATCATGTTCATAGCGAGATGTAACCCAATTTTGTTTGGAAAGGAAATTGAGTGAATTTTATGATTTATACCCTTTTTATCACACTTTTGTGATGCTTTTGTTTGTAGGTCTTTTTTGTAAATCTATTTCATCTTTTAAACTGTACTTTACATAATGTCAGACTCTTTGTAACATTTGTTCTTCGTTATTGGTATTCAAATATTGTTAATCTTGGAAATTTTCGATATTATATGCTTGAATTTGTTCTTTCATTTTGTTTTCATCTAATCAATAGAGTTTGTAAAATTTTATCTTGTAATTTATAACTTTACCAGTCGTCTGTCCTGCAAAGTGAAATGTATTTCGATTAAATTGATAATTTGTTGGACATATCAAGTCTCTCTCTCTCTATCTCTCTCTCTCTCTCTCTCTCTCTCTGGTGCATATCGCAAAAATAGTAGGGTTGAATAGAGCTAAACAGTTATTCCTAAAGGGAGCGAACTAGGTAACACACTTTATCTTCACAGAGAGTCTATCTACAATGTCCTTGATTGTTTCATCCAATGGACGAACAAGTCTAATAAGCCGAGCTCCGAAACATAGACCGATTCTGGCAATAACAGCAGGTCACCGCTATGCTCCGTAAAATATATGGAAGTACAGAAGGTATTAAAATTTAACGGGACGTTAGATTAATATACAGGCTTCTAATCTACCATTCCAAAGTTAGTCTAGTTTATTTGATTCTGTGTTTATCTTGCATTCACTTGCCTGGAGATGGCAGCAAAAATGATGCCAACGGAGTAATATGATTCAAAACTATCAGTTACAGCATTTGTGAATAAAGTTTTACCTTTGGTTGTAGTTTCAATGTTCATATATGTTATTTATGAACATGTTTAATGTTATATGTAATATCACACTTTGATTTTCATATTTGCAACACACCTTAATACGATGGATGATTAAATAGGCTGTACAGTCTGAAAAAAAAAAGAGTTTTTACTATGCCTTGGTAATGCTCCTTACCCCTCAAACATTCTGGGAAATCGGAAAAAAAGTACAGTATTTTTTGGCTACCAATCACGAATACAAATCAAATTTTGTTTGAATGCCAGACAAAACAAAGCACAAACACCTTTTCTGTAATAAATGAGATGATATTAGTGCAATGCTTAAGAGATACATATAAACAATGAAAAATAATTAGCGATGTAGCATCCTTTTTACATCTGAATTAAAGTAAAATCATATTTATTGGTGTGTCACATTATTCATATGTTGTTTGAATAGAATCTCCTGATTATCATTTTCCTATTATATTTTTTTTGAAAAAAATAATTGATCCCTTACCTACGCTATCAAAAGACAATATGGAAGTAACATTTCTAAGCAAAATTGGGCAGATCAATCACATTCGATTTAAATATATCTAGATATTCCAAGCGTGGTAATGAGCAGAAAAGCTGGGATAGATAAGGAATGGTTTTGTTACCAAAATCTCTCTTGGGGACAATGGGCTGTTAAAAAAGATTAATTCATGTGAGTCCATACAGTTTACTTTTAACAAGGTCCCACGAGAGTGGACTGACATTGTACAGTGCATCATCTTCAAATAGAGAAGAGGAGATGGGTACATTCAACTCATGTTGAAGGGGGCTCCATAAGGAAATATGAAAACCCTTAATGGATGAATCTGGAAATTTGAATGAAAGACATAAGTTATTCATAATTTGTTGGTTGAGGAGGTTAGCCTTCTACTGCGTTAAATAGTTTTACCTAAGAGTTATGTTCCTTTCCCATAAAATAGTCGACTTATTTCATTCTATCTCTAGTTCTAAATGAATATCATCTAGTAAATGTTAATGCAATCTATTATGAATTTAGATTCACATGGCTA
>NC_090740.1:90569147-90639147 GCF_036898095.1 Palaemon carinicauda
AGGTTTGGCCACTTCTTAAAAGACATTAGTTCAACAGCTTTTCTACCCGGCTCACAAAGGTAGTAGAATATTTGGAAGTTCCAGATCAACATGGCTGAAGCTTATGAAGCCTGAAGTAGATTACAAAAGCTCAAAACAAAGACGACTGGCGAAATCTAACTAAGGCCCTTTGCGTCAATAGGCGTTGGAGGAGATGATGATATATATATATATATATATATATATATATATATATATATATATATATATATATATATATATATATATATATATGTATATGTATATATATATATATATATAAATATGTATATGTATATATATATAAATATATATATATATATATATATATATATATATATATATATATATATATATATATATATATATAATATATATATATATATATATATATATATATATATATATATATATATATGTACATATATATATATATATATATATATATATATATATATATATAAATATATATATATATATATATATATATATATATATATATATATATATAAATATATATATATATATATATATATATATATATATATATATATTTATATATATATATATATATATATATATATATAATATATATTTATATATATATATATATATATATATATATATATATATATATATTTATATATATATATATATATATATATATATATATATATATATATATATATATATATATATACATAAACACGTATATATGTATATATATCTATATATAGTTATATATATATATATATATATATATATATATATATATATATATATATATATATATATATATATATATATATATATATATATATATATATGTATATATATATATATATATATATATATATATATATATATATATATAAATATATATATATATATATATATATATATATATATATATATATATATATATATATATGTATATATATATATATATATATATATATATATATATATATAACAGATTTTGAGCTTAGCGAAAAATCTATTTTTGGGTGAGGAAGCCATGTCGTCCTGATGGAAGTTCCTAAAGGGTAGCTTCCTAGGGTATAGTTGACTACAGTGATATTCCCAGAGAATTTTACCTTTGGTATCCAGAATTCTAACTCCTGGAGCGAATATCCCTAAATAAATCTAACAGGGATATTGCATAATATCAGAGGACGTATTCTTGACACGCCACATAGCTATCTTCACCCCGAACAGTATTAACGCTTCGAGGAGTTACAGTGGCAATAATCCAAAAACGAGAATAAAAGGAGAGTCATTCATAAAGTATCTCTTCTATCCCATTTCGAGTGTGTATATGACGATGACGGCAGCACCATCTTTATTCCTTGTAGCGATACACGAGGAGCTACAGATACTGTATTATAGGGAGGGGTCAATACGCCCTTTTTAAATTAAAACGAAGGGCGGGTCCAATAGGACGATATGGCTACCTCACCCAAAAATAGATTTTTCGCCTCGCTCAAAATCCGTTTTTTGGGCTCAGGCCTTGTCGTCCTGATGGTAGTTTACCAGGGCATTACTGTATCTGTGGATTCTCAACCGGTGATGTACCCTCAAGAAAGTATTTTCCTGGTCCGTCTAGACCTAGAGACCTATAATGTCACCGTCATACATCATTTCATCTAAGCATGAACTATGTTAGTGCTTCCTGCCCCCTTAAGGGAAGAGTCGTGCTAGACTCTGGAAAAAATTTCGAGGAGTACATATTAACTATGGAATACAAAATGACAACCTTGTATAGTGGTCTCGCCCTATACATTATAAAGCAAAGTTAGTATAAGAGTCACCAATGTCAGTATGAATTCCTGGCATCTCCCCCAGTGTGTCTACTCTTATTAAACTATTGGATAACAGTTGTATCCGTATAGGAACAAATTTTGCATCTCTACCACCATCCCCTTAGAGTACAACGTTAATCCTTCCTAAGGAATGGTTAAAGAGATTGGATTTTTGCTTGAGGAAAGGAACAATCTTAAAAGACATTCCATGTTAAAATTATCCATATTTTAAACTTAATGCTCAGTACATTTCTAATAAAATGAGTGTGGGCGAATAAGACGCAGGGTTCACTATGAACTAGTTTATTAAATATTTAATAAAAATATATATCAGTCAACTTTTATAAAATTCATAAAATTAGGACGATATCCATTGAAGCATAAAGAAAACAGTAAACAGAAAATATTGTTTCGTCTAAAAGGAAACAGATTTGCCACTTTAATTGAATTATTAATAGATACAGTCTGTATTACTGTTTATTTACACTAGCGTAAGAAACGCTTGGCACAAGTGTCCGTACTATGCTTTAGTTCACCAAAGTCAATGGAACAGTTCGTAAGGATACGTTAGTGGCCTATCACTCAGTGTTTAGTAAAAGTCTGTGACTACACACCCACCCTCTTAATTAATCGTCCCAAATTAATTTCACCGTTCCTTGCAGATTTAAACAGTAGGTTTAAGAATTCTACCTGCTGCTGCCACAGACCTCTTGAGTTGCTCCACTTGCTTCGCATAGTGCATAAAGAACACCATGGATGACTACCAGCCGGTGTAGGAACAAAGATGCTCAAAATCCATATAATTATAGAAATTTTATGGAAGAGGCAAGTTTCTTTGGATCATGATTTGCGGGTGTACTGTCTGGATCCGCTCTGCACATAAAATAGGTGAGTTTCGCCCTTAGTTGTTTCAGAGATAAATTTGAACCCAAGGTTTCCCCTCTGAACAGCTGTCCTCCTCTAAAGTCTGAAGTTCCATGAAGATAGACCTTAAAGCACTCCACTGGACATAGAGATGAATCTTCCTTTAGAGTGCAGATTCTCTAGGGACCCCACATGTTGGTGGGTAGCTTGTTCTTAGCAAGAAACGTTGGGTCTGGAAATGGATTCAGTTCCCCCCCTTTCAAGAACTGAACGTGGCCTTCCTCTCTCACGAGAACCACTATTTCATTAACTCTAGCCCCCGAAGCGAGTGCAAACAGGAACATAACTTTTGAGTTAAATCCTTCAAAGCGCACTCCTCATTATTCATTATTGATGCAAATGAGGAACCTTATCTAGTGCCCATGAAATGGGTCTTGGAGGCGCTGAAGGTCTAAGCTTAGCACCGACCTTCGAAATTTTATTAAAAATGTCGTTAGAAAGGTCGACCTGAAAGGTATATAGTATCGGTCTTGTCAGGGCAAACTTGCACGTTGATATTGTGTTGGCTGCTAAACCTTACTTATGAAGGTGAATGAAGAAAATAAACAGAAGTCTATCAAGATTTCTTTTGGTTTCTTTGCCTTGACAAAAGACACCCACTCTTCCATGATGACTCATATTGTCTTCTGGTAGATTTGGAATTAAATTTCTCCAAAAAGTCTATGCTGTCTCTTGATATCCCGCAGCTTTTTCTCATCGCTAGGGAGAGAATATCATGAGATGCAGGTTCCGGGTTTTCTGTGATGAAGCGAAGACAGTCGACTTCTGTACTCGCTGAGTCAGGGTTGGATCCAGCATCGGTACAAACTTCAGTCGTAGTTCCAATGCCAAAGGGAACCAAACGCTGTTTGGCCACAGCTGGGCCAATATTGCCGCTTTCCCTTTGAAGGATATCATGTTGAGGACCTTCAAAAGGAGGTTGTGCGGAGGGAACAGGTAAATCCTGGACCATCTGTTCCAGTCTAGGGACATAGCGTCCACTGCTTCCGCCAGCGGATCCTCGCACGGGGACACATAACAATGTGTTTACTTGCTGTTTTTCACCGCAAGGAGGTCTATCTGCAGTTCCGGGACTTGACTTCAGATGAAGGAGAATGATTCTGCGTTTAGGGATCATTCTGACTCTATCGGTGTGAACCTGGATAAAGCGTCCGCTGTCACGTTGCGGACCGCTTGAATGTGAACTGCTGACAGGTGCCATTTCTTTCTTTCCGCTAAACGGAATATAGCCAACATCACTTGGTTGATTTCAGGCGATCTCGACCCTTGTCGATTCAGGCATCTCACTATCAACCGGCTGTCTAGAACCAATCTTATGTGGGTCGAGTGGCGAGGAGAAACTTTCTTTAGTGTTAGAAGTACTGCCATGGCTTCTAGAAAGTTGATGTGAAATGACTTGCAAAGATTGGACCAAGTTTCCTGGACTCTCTTCTGGTGAGAGTGGCCTCCCCAGCCTTCCTTTGAAGCGTCTGTATGTATAGTAACTGACGGGGGAGGAGGTTGAAGAGGTATCGATATCTTCATTTGCTTGGCTTTGGACCACGGCTTGATAAGCGTTCGCAGTCGAGTCGGTAGTGGTCTCATCAGATCTCTTCGCGCGTTTGATGCTTATTTTCTCCAGACTCCTGTTGCATCCTTCAGCTGTGCTCTTAGCACTTGATCTGTTATCAAAGCAAACTGTAGAGAGCCCAGCACTCTCTTCTGTTCGCGGCTTGATATCCGTTTGGATTTCAATAGTCTCTTGACTGATCCTGCTATTTTTTTCCTCTTCTTCCCAGGGATGGAAAGTCGATTTGATTCGAAATTCAGGTGGATTCCCAACCACTGAAATTTTTGAGCTGGAGATAGTCGAGACTTTTTTATGTTGATCTAGAATCCAAGATGTTCCAGGAACTGGATCACTATCTTAGAGGCTTGCATGCCTTCTGTCCTGGATGCTGCCCACACCAGCCAGTCATCCAAGTAGGCCACTACTTGGATCCCCTTTAGGCGTATTTGATGGAGGGCTGCGTTCGCAATCTCCGTGAAAATCCTTGGGGCTATGTTTAGCCGAATGGTATGGCTCTGAAGGCGTAAAGTCTTCTTTGTAACTTGAACCCTAGGTAGGAAGAGAGGTGACGATTAATTGGAACATGCTAATAAGCGTCTGACAAGTCTATGGAAGCGGTGTATGCCCTTTTTTGGGCAGTTGGGTCCTTATGTGTTGAAGTGTGAGCATCCTGAACTTGTAGTTCACTATGAACTTGTTGAGTGGCGACAAGTCCAGAATGTCTCTGAGTTTTCTGAGTTCTTCTTTGGAACACAAATGAGCCTTCCTTGGAACTTGATGGACTTTACTTTTCGGATTACTCTTTTCTCTGAGTTCTCGGACATATTCTTCCAGAACGGGGCTAGAGTGTTGGAAGAACTGAGGAAATGGAGGTGGAGGACTGTTCCAGCTCCAACCTAGTTCATTCTTTATTAGGCTGTGGGCCCAGGGATCGAAGGTCCAATGATCCCTGAATAGATGAAGTCTCCCTCCTACTGGAAGCATCTCACTTCTGCTGTTGTGGACCTGAGGCCTTGCCTCCTTGACCGCGTCCTCCCCTGAATCCCCTCCCCCTTGAAGGGCATCTAGAAGAACCTCTGGCTGTTTCTCTAGCTTTTGAATGAAAGGAAGAAGTCTGTCTTTCAAAAGCTGGGTTAAAAACCAGTGACTGTGTCGCCACTTCTTGTGGTACCAACTGGTACGTGATTGGAGGTTGTGCCACTATCTGAGGCACCGCAGTAGCAGGAAGTTGCTGTTGTTGCTGTCTGTAGGATTTAGCCGGCCGAGAGGATAACCTAGGCCTTTTTGTCTTCCTCTTATGTTGGGGACCCTCATCCGGAGAAGACTTTCTCTTAAGGTTTAAGCACCACTTTTGGAGAAGATTCCTATTCTCCGTGGCAGCTTTGTCTACTACCTCTTTAACTACTTCGTTGGAAAAGAGGTCTTTACCCCTATATGCAAGAAGAGATCGGTTTCCTCAGTTCGTGCCTCACCGCAGCCGAGGCAAACACATACTCTCTACAGGCTCTCCTAGCTTTAATAAAGCTATAGAGATCCTTCATAACTGTGGCCAGATGGGTTTTGGCCACTACCATGAACATGTCCTGTTTCTTGGGGTCACTTGCCATCGTTTCTAACGTCGTTTGCAACGACATCGTTGCCTCTAGTCTTTCTTTCGTCTCTTGCTATCTGCGCAAGAGAAACTCCGACAGCTTTGGAAGTTCCTCACCAAACTGACGTTCGGCAATATCAGCTTCCAGCTTTCCGACTGAGAAGGTAAGGTGAACGTCCTTCCAGTCTTTTTGGTCCAATGGTAAGGTCAGGGATAACGGCTTGCATTCCTCCAGGGAAGGGCATGGTTTCCCTGCCTCCGCCGCCTTCAAGGCTGCCTTATATCCCTTTTCCATGAAGGGAAAGGCTCTGGTTGGAGAGGCCACAAAGGAGGGAAGCTTCTTACTCAAAGCTGGCTCCTTTGAGTTCGTGAAGCCCTCTCTTTCATCGAGCTCGCTAGTAATGCCTGTGCTTTACTATGGTCAAGGACTATGACCTCCATCGGCTCCGTTTCCTCCTTTGAGGCTGGCTCCTTCCTACGACGGACATAGCAGTCCGGGTAAGAGTCTTTGTTGGGCCAAAATTCCACATCTTCCAAGGGAATTGAGCCCAACTTCTCCAATATAACAATCTTCCCGGTTGTCATTGGTATGTGTTCAGCATACCTCCAAGGATTGGTATCTGAGCACAAAAGAAGATCCTTCACGTTGAGTCGCTTCTGGGGCCCCCGTGATGTTGCGAGTCTGCGTATCTCCAGTTTCATAGTAGCTTCCTTTTCATCATTCTTGTTTTGTATTTGTTGAATCATTTCAACAACAGAAAAAAAGAGTCCTTCCCAGATCATCTGGGATAGCAGAAGATGTAGAGGGAACATGTTCTGTGGCTGGAACCGATGTAAGCGACACCTCGTTGATTTCTTCCTCTTCTATTTCTGGAGCCCGGGTCAGCTCCTCTTCCTGACCTTCTCCCAAAAGGTCCTTCTCTGTATAATCCGACACCTCTGTCATCCTATAGTCCAATTAGATGTCTTGAAGGGCGGCTGAGACTTCAGAATCTACCAGATTCTGGACGGTTGGTATCTCCTCATGAGGCTGAGGGATGACTGCATCAGCCGATGCCTTAGGGGAAAGGTAGGCCCTCATCTTTTCATTTGGAAGGTAGGGGCCTGAAGTGTTTTTCTGAAAACCCCTCACCCAGGTTCGCAACTTTTCCCTAGCAGCATCCCCTAACTCTGCCGACTTAGGGGTGTCAAATGCCTCGGTAATCAGGTTGGAACCTATAGTTCATACCTGTAGGTCCCAATACCGGAGATCACCTTTGGAGACTGCTCATGCTGCGTGCCACCTGCAAAACTCATGTCCACAGAAGTTCTTACTGCGGACATTGCAAAACATACTCCCGCACTTCGGATGGTCCTCCTGTAAAGAGAAGAGAATCCATGATTATCAAGTGAAGGCTTTTCACTTATTATTAATACAGGTAGCTTATACAGTAAAGCTAGAAAGGAAAGAAGGAAAGACACATACTTGTATTTCCTGTCCAGCCAATTGTTGTAACCTCCCAAGATATTAAAACTAAGGTTAATTATAGACTAGAATACCTTATAAATTTTCCTAAGCGGAAAGTTAAGGTGTAACTCACACCTTGAAATAAAGTTTTAATATACGGAATAGAATGAATACAGAAAGAACTCACTTTCTATTTACTGTACGGTCTCAACAAAAGGCTGTACAAGATAACATTAAGTATGTTGGAAGAACTTTAGTGTTACAACAAACTCTATACTGTAGTTATATCAATGCAGTGTGTACCACACAACAAATATAGTAACTACTGTACATCTCATGCTGTCGTGCCGGCTGGCACGCGCCGGCTGGCATTTACCCTTATATAGTTCAAAGGTATGCTACCTTTAACTAATGGGCGGCAGAACACTGGTTCACAAATGTGTGCCGGCTGGCAATCACTGCCGGTCGGCAACTGAAAACACTAGCACCTGGCTGCCGGAAGGTAATCGTAGTGGCCGGCAGATTTCGGGATGTGTTTCTACTGCTGGCCGGCAAAGGTAGCGATACCCATGCCGGCCGGCAGTGACTACGAACCCAGGGGCACAATACACTAACAAGAGAAACAGTACGGATGTAAGGTTATAAGGCAGCCTTGCCGTACAACCTTCCACCCAGAAAGAGTGAACATATGGAAGGGGAGAATGTAGCATTTAGGCTTCTTAATATCCAAAGCCTGCTGGGCTCTACCAGCAGACATGGAAGGGAGACCAAGGTAGGTCTGGGGTTCACTCTGTAGAAGAAAAAGGGTCTCAGCCGGCCGTCACGTTATTGCCGGCCGGCAGAGATCTGAGCCGATCCCACATCCTAACCTACACTAGGTAAAGATGTAGGACTGCAGCCAAGAGATGTGATGGCTAGGCCATCACTAAGAAAGAAGGGGGGAAAAGGATAAGGGTCCTGTACACTTTCCTCTAGTATGAGACATACTCAGCAGTTGAGAAAGCTCATCCTAACCTAGGGTTTGTCTATTAGAGAGGAAGGTTGGCAATACTTGCAACCTTCCTCCATACCAGAACAAAGTTTGGTGTAGTTATTTCGCCAGGCAATGGAGAAAAACTCATTCTCCAGCCCGAGAATAACAACACAGGACAGTCTGCTAGACCCCTAGTAGAGGAATCATCTCGTACAGACTCCTTCATATGTGGGCTAGGGAAGCAAAGCCTCCTGAGTCTGCACCTAACCTAACAAAGGAATCTCATTCTCTATGCTAGGAAAACGCAGACCACTGACTAAATACTCTGATGTTCTGCCCCAACTCCAAAAACCGGTCACTCTGGTTAGAGGGTTAGGACAGACATACCGTAGTATAGTTATACCTGAATAGTATTCAGATAGAACCACTAAGACTAAGCCTAAGGCTTACTCAGAGGGAGAAGGGATTGAACTCAGTCTCCAGAGGAGAAAAGAACAACTGGGGATGTTTGCGAAAGTATACTAAAAGCCCATAGGCTACTAGCCTAGGCGCGGTAAGAATCGATTACCTAAATCACCGAAACTCTCTCATATACAACTTGGCAAGGAAAATTCAACAATATCTTACATTGTATAAAATTTTTGCCTATAGCTTGAATAACAAAACACTCGGAAAACTTATATCATGCATGAAAGTACTAGGGCCAGACGCCTAGGCTACTAAGCCTAGCGAAAGGCAGGATCGGTTACCTAAATTGCCAAAGCTGAAAACTAACGGCATCATATTAGAATTCCTAGAGGAGCTAAAGAGCGAGATTTATTAAAGCATAATAACCGGGAACGTCGCTCTGGCTAACTAAATGACTCATGCATAGCGAGCGACAGCATCCAGGATGCCTCCGGTAGGCAGCAGCTCTTGTTTATGTTAATATCACTTTTGATTTAATTGAAAAAGACAAGAGCTTACATTCATACAAAGTAAAGATAATACTCAACTTTCGAGAGGCAGAAAAGGCCGGAGAAAGCATCATAATGTTGAATCATATCCAAAATTACAAGAGATCACAAGGGAAAACACCGAGTAGAAGAGTTACACGAAAAGGAGTAAAGATGGCGCTGCCGTCATCGTCATACACACACTCGAAATGGAATAGGAGAGATACCTTATGAACGACTCTCCTCTCATTCTCGTTTTTAGATTCTTGCCAATGTAACCCCTCGAAGCGTTATTACTGTTCGGGGTGAAGATAGCTATGTGGCATGTCCTCTGATATTATGCGATATCCCTATTAGATTTATTTAGGGATATTCGCTCCAGGAGTTAGAATTCTGGATACCTTAAGGTAAAATTCTCTGGGAAAATCACTGTAGTCAAATATACCCTAGGAAGCTACCCTTTAGGAACTTCCATCAGGACGACATGGCCTGAGCCCATATATATATATATATATATATATATATATATATATATATATATATATATATATATATATGTATATATATATATATACATATATATAAATATATATATATATATATATATATATATATATATATATATATATATATATATATATATATATATATATATATATATATATATATATATATATATATATATATATATATATATATATATATATATATTTGTGTGTGCGTGTGTGTGACTGTGTCTGTCTTTTTATTAGTGTATAGTATAAGTAGTAATCTCTACGTAAGTTAGCTTCATCTCTATTGCAGTTACTTTTTCTATTGTAACATATTTATAATGAGAAAAGTTATAACTATATCATCCTCTATTACAATATATATATCTTTTGTTTGACAATACTCAGAAAAAACTCACACCAAGTTACTCTCCATTCATAAAATTTTACTCATCACATTTATTTCAGTGCGCATATCTAAATATCCTTACGAACAGTAATGCTCTATGAATATTAATTAATTTTATTTTATTTTTTAGGAATCGATTGGCTTTCAAGTCTTGTTGGTATAGCCGGTTATGGGGGGGGGGGATTTAGAGTAATTTTTATTCGGAGAATTGCGATTATGTCATTGTTATCGTTAAAAATGCAGCATTGCCAAAACATCTTAATGATAGCCTTATTTCATCAATGTAAATTTCCATTTTGAATTTGAATATAATTGCGTTGGCAATCTTTTTATTGATTATTTTCCATTATATAACGTAGACAAGGACATTTTTCTAAACAACATAAAAATAATAAAACATAAACCCACAAACATAAACTATATACAATGGTAATCTCTTGCTTGAGGGTACAATTACGGACACTACTCTGTCTGATTTATCTTCCCTTTCTTTTTTAATTTGTGTTGTTTATAAAAAGTTCAAATCAAAGCAGTGAAACATGAGTATTCTAGTTTGCTATGCCTCAACAAATGATTCCCCTGATGAAAGGAAAGATGAATACTGTGAAGAACTGCAGAGTGTAATAGATGAGATCCCAGAGAGATATATGAAAATTGTGTTTGACAACTTCAACGTAAAGTTCGAAAGAAATAATCAAGTGATAAAGAATATGATGGGTCTTGTCGAATTTGCGAATGAAAATCGAGCGAGCACATTTCATATGTTTCTGTTCAGCAAACAATCTTGTCATTGGAGGTACTCTTTTTCAACACAGGAACATTCACAAGTATACATGGACTTAACAGTGTTGCGATTATAAAAATCAAATAGATCACATTTCCATTAATAAGGAGAGAAGTAGGATTTGGAGAAATGTAAGAATCTATAGAGGTGTTGATATTAGTAGTGATTACCAGGTCCTCATTGCCACACTGAAATTAAAATTGAAAACATTCAACAAAAATGTAGGTAGAATATATAGCTTTCATACAACTAAACTTTTAGAAGAACAGTACAAAGAAAGATTTGCAATTGAATGTAGGAATCGATATGCAGTGTTATAGATTTTAGGAGACGAAGAGCAGACAATTAATGAAGAAGAGTGTGATATCAAGAATATATATCAGTCAGTCACAAGGAAAAAGCCATGGACATCATATGATACTTAGGATACTATAAAAAGGAGAAAAAGACTGGAATTGATTGTTGACATTTTTCGTGGAAGTGGTGAAAATGACAAGGTAGAGCATGTTAAGTATTCCACTATCGATAGTGAGGTCAAAAGAATAGCTAGGAATGATTGAAGAGAATGTTTGGGTAGTAAAGCAGATGAGGCTGACAAAGCTATAAATTCCGGAATTAGCTATTGTATAAGAATTGCTGATAAAATTTTACATGAAATTTCTATTGGGCCGAAGAAGAAGAAGCATATACCCATCAAAAAGAGAGATGGATCTGTTATAACAACAAAAGATGAAGAAAGACAACGTTTGACGGACCACTTCGGATAGGTTATAAATAGATGATATGAAAGGAGTAATCTGATTGATATACCTGAAGCTGATACCCCATAATTGATTCATTGTGTTTGAGGTTTAAGCTATCATCAAAACACTAAAGAGATGGAAAGCCCCTAGATATGATGGAATAACAGCAAGACGATACCGGCTGAAAATGAAGTGACTACAAGAGTATTTACAAGATTATTTTGTATCATGTGGCATGGAGAGGTAAAACCTGATGAATGGGAGTTAGGAGTGTTGCTGAAAAGGGTCCAAAAACGGAGACCTGGCTGATTGCAATAATTAGAGAGGCATAACAGGTCGGTTGTAATAAAAAATACAGTGTCCTTATTCTAGAGAGACTGGGGAGAAAAATTGATGAAAAGCTGAGAGTTGAGCAAGCAGGATTTAGAAAAGGTAGAAGCTGCACTGACCAGATTTTTATAATAAGATAAGTTTTACAGCTAGGCGTAGAATATATAAATCCACTTTTGATGGCATTTGAGGACTATGAACAAGCCTTTGATACTGTGCACCGGCCCATTTTATGATGAAACCAATGTTATTGTGAAATTCCTCTCAAATATGTAAATTTCATTAAGTGTGTTTATGATCATAGCAAGTGCAAAGTTAATGCTAGTGGAGTCTTATCAAATGAATTTCCAGTGAACAGCGGATTACTCCTAGGGAATGTACTGTTACCTATATTGTTTATCCTCATCATGGATTTTGTAACGCGTAGAACTGTCGGAGATGATGAAGAAGGATTGGACTGAATAGGTGATAGGAATTTAGCACACCTAGAATATGCTGATGATGCTATTCTTATTTGCAGAACAACACAGGATTTGCTATGCTTGCTTACAAGAATGCATGAAATACCACATAAGGTTGGGCTGAAGGTAAATAGAAGAAAGAGAGATGATGAGAACGGAGTATGCAAGGGAAGATGAAATATCATTGGAAGGAGAAATACCATAGGTTTATGAACGCCATCGCCACTTAATAGCACATAGTTTTTAAGACATTCTAATAAAAAGTATATATGCCATGATGATAGTTGTTCAACGCTAAATCAATTCATACACCAAGGGCTTGAAAATATTCAAGATTTTAAATATATTTCTGAAAGGGGATGTTGTGTGTTTTGATCTTAAAAATACAATGATAATGAAGTCTCTATATAATATCAGTATTTGATAAATGATGCAAATATAATTGTATTCTTCAAGACTAGATATGGAAATACATATGAAAAAATTACACGATATTTACCTCAGCCAAATACGTTACGTTGAATGACAATTAACGCGAGTCCAGATCTGGCTCACTTTTATATATAATCCATGGTTACCATTATTTAATTGCTATTGGTTCGTAAATTATACGGTATGTGTTTGGAATGCATTCTTAGAATTTGTAGTAATTAATAGTATGGATGTGTTAGGTATATAATACATTCGGTATACATATAGGATACATACGCTCCCATTCCGCTTCCAACGCGCAATTAACCATTGCTTGCGGAACAAGACTGAGCACAGTAAATAAGAGTGAATATGAAGCTCATGAATTATAAGTGTATTGATTGTGAATTTTGAATGTAATACGAACTGCCATCCGCAACCAAAATTTTTAGCATTTGAAAATCCTTTAAGCGGAAAAAAAAATGCCAATTAATTTAAAAAGGAATTACGAATACTGGGTATGTTAAGCGAGTTTCATTCGCCATTATGTCACAATTCACCCGCAAGTCTTGTGGGGCACAGCTTTTATCGTAGACAGTTGAAACAAAACATATTTTTGGTATTCAACAAAATACAGTTTTTATCATTATTCAAATTACATTTGAACAAAGGCGGATAGCATAAGAATTTCTCATGCTTCATTGACTTTTTTTCATTCATTTTAGTTTTCCCAATTCATGACTATCTAACTTAAGGCGGCTATCTTGCAAAGAAAGTTAAAACGAGTTTTAATGACTTTCTTTCAGAGAAGAAAAATATTATTTCCCCTATTCCCGGAACATATTTCATGAACTCTTTTAACAAAATTCTAATTAGCGATGAAAGGATGAGTGTTTGCCAAAATTGAGGTAAATTGGAATCCCATCACTATTGTAATGATTGCAGTAATAGATGAATACAGATTATTGTTTTCCGATAATGCAAATCCCCTGATCAATGCGGAATCTCTTATCGAGATATTTTGTAGAGGACTTCATATAAATAGGTTGCCTATTTTCTATTTATCATAAGGATTTCCTATATAATTATCTATTTTATGATATTTCAATTTGAATCAATATAGATTATCAAGATTTTTAGATATATAACAAATGTATGATAACGATCTTCATACCCCCCCAAAAAAATGGTTCAGAAAGAACTATTAAAAAGCCAACTTCTTAGTCTATCCAGTATTTGGGAGTGCAATATGATTACCTCAATCGGAGAAATGTCATGATTCAGATAGTTGTCGTCATTACTATAATGCAGTTTAAACAGGAGATTTTTTTTTTTCTTATGTGGAGAGGGACAAGGTATTGA
This sequence comes from Palaemon carinicauda, assembly GCF_036898095.1. Lineage (NCBI taxonomy): Eukaryota > Metazoa > Arthropoda > Malacostraca > Decapoda > Palaemonidae > Palaemon > Palaemon carinicauda. The sequence goes on from NC_090740.1 coordinate 90,583,378, forward strand.
TAAATCTTATTACTATGAAAAGCATAATGCCTATGTTTAGGAATTCTGCGTCGATATATATCTGCGTAAGAACCCTGATTTCCCGTCTTTCAAGAAAGATTAAAACAAGGAAAATGCATTTCGATAGAGGATAATACTTGTGATAATTCTCATTGAAAACATGTATTCTATTTCAATTCTATACCCTCACGTATTTGATAATGGTTTGTTAGTCACTTTCTGTTTGAAAAAAAAATGAAAAAAAGATAATCCTGGATACGCAGAGAAAATTGTGTACCAATTTTATAAAACGCCAGCATTAACGAAAAAATACCGTTGTTCTTTACGAATACATGAATTCGCTAATCTTTATGCTATCATTAACTAATACAATGTTGTTTTGATTAGCACAGCCTTTGGGTTGTAAAACTATAAAGATGTAACCTTTAATAATAACGATATTTTTTATGTAAAGCAAATCAAGCATTGTAAAGTCAGAATTATTGTTTTTTTCCACTGTTGTAAATATTGAATTCGATGATCATCATGTGATAGAATCATATGCATTATATGGTTTTATGATATATTCTTTTGAAAAACAAATATATATATATATATATATATATATATATATATATATATATATATATATATATATATATATATATATATATATATATATATATATATATATATATATATATATGAAGTATATTATAAACTAAGGAGGAGTCTATCGTTTTTCTAGCCAAAAAAAATATATTTCATTATGTTTGCCGTTATACTATGAAAACATGTACTGAAAACGATTCATGCAGCTGTTAGACCTATGAATGTATGAATAAGCTTTTTGGTTTATCCTTTTACAAAAGCTTCAGGGAAAATATTTGACCCTTATACTCTCATGAAGTTAGCTTACATATCTTATAAGCTTCATCCAGGACTATTTTCTACATGTCATTTCAATTAACCTTAACCCGTAAAACGGGCAGGCTGGTAATTGACCCTATAATTGGCTTGTAACTACTTCTAGCTAAAAGTAGACCATACCCAAAGAGTATAATATCTACAATATTTCAAAAAAAGATTTTAATAATTGTACTTACACTTATCATTTTTGCAAGATTTGGCATGAACTCCGACGGTCAAAACAACTTTCCTTAGAGTATACAGGTAGGACAGAGATATGATTTTGTGACAGAATTGGTGTCTATTGTCTCTAACTTCTGTATAGATGATATTATGCAAGGGATCATATAAAAGACAGGATGTATCGGAATACTGTTCGGGGATAAAACTAATTATTAATTGGCAATCGATTGTTAAATTAATGAAGTTTGTGGAAGGTAATGGGATAATTGGATGTAGCTGAGTTACATTATGAAAGCTATTACAAGATTTTAAGTCGTTACATAAGAAAAATGCCTAAAACAAAATTTTGGGAATGGCAATTATTGTAGATGGAATCCAGGAAGATGAAATGGTGATTTATATAAACTTTGTATATTAATACAAAAGGCAATTTATTTTCCATAATTCTAACTATCCTTTAAATTCAGATCATCCGAGGCTGTTTGATCCAGTATACAGCATTATTTATTCAGTAAATTCTAACAAAATTGCTTTTTCAGCCATAAAGCTCAATACTACATATTTTTCTAAATTTTTACTCCTGTTTTGAACAAAGTGAAAAAATATATTCAATCAAATAGTTGAATGAATATAACATCAAAAGTTAAAATTGTTTTAAATATATATCTGTTGAACAGGTTGATTTAAATTTTAAATCTGATATGCCTTATGTGACATATATTCACCGGTATTACTGATCTTTTATTCTGTATTATTTTTCCTTCATAGATTACTCGTTCTTTAAAATTTACCTTTCCTTACTAAGATGCTTTTATTTTGAATGCCTTGGACTTGTAGTAATCTGCTTTTCCTATCAGTTTTCTAACTTTGCTAGTGGTAATAACAATAATAATAAAAAAGATATAAAAGTAGAGGAGCACAAAATAGGTTTATATAGAACGAGGAAGTATGTTTTATATCTGTTGAATAAGGAGTAAAACTGAATATGAAAAAAATGAGTGAAGCATAAAGGTAGTGTCAATACACCTCTCCTTCACAAAAGTGAAGAATTAACTATAATGTTTTAGAAAAAATCATAATAATATTAATAATACTGTCGATATGATTTATTACCCTGATATATATGGTAGAAATTATATTAGTGAGGTGTACGATGTAGACTTTCATAAAAGCCAAAATAGAGTAGGGAGCTTACAATTTTCGAGATGTGTATGAGTAGTTCAAAGTAGAAAGGGTAAATGGGAATATTAAAGAAAAAAATATGATGGTAGAAGAGTAATTATTGAGTTGATATATTATTCGGAGTTCAAATTAAGCACATATGCTTATTATTCATGCAGGTTGACCAAGGTTACATATTTTATATCCTACTTATATTGTTCTATTTCAATATTCATACGAATTGGCATTTCACTTTATCATCATCGTACTATTTTGTTATTCTTGTCTTTTTTATATTATGTAGTTTTCCTGATTTTTTAGGTGTACACCTTGCAGTAGTTTTCTCTTCGTTTATGGATATAGCTGTGTTAACAGTAATAATAATAATAATAATAATAATAATAATAATAATAATAATAATAATAATTGCGCATATCACCAGTATATTTGATTATGTGTACCTATTCTATTACCGTGTATAATAATAATAATAATAATAATAATAATAATAATAATAATAATACGGACAGTCATATTGATAATGATCATAGGAATATTCTTATTCTGCACTGAAAGATAACAAAAGAGGTGCGCTTACCCTCTGAAACAGCTGAACCACGACTACCGCATCGGAAAACAACTCCCATCTTGGGCCTGCATAGACTTCTAAAGTGTCGTTGTCGAATGGATTTGCAGTGCATAAGCAAATTATCACAATTCTGGTGTTCTTGGACACAAATATTGCATATCATGTGAAGGGCCTCGTTGATCTACATTGATTTCTAAACCACACGGACAAAAACTCGGTTTTAATCAGCTCGTGTGAAATAAGCGTAAACCATAGAGGACACTAATTATAACAATGCTTGCGGTTAGTAACTCACTACCACTCTGATATTATTAAAAATAGACAGTGTGTCTGGGGCCTCATTGATCTATATTGATTGTTAAACTGCCTAGAAGAAAACGTACTGCTCCAATCCGCACGTGAAAGTGGACCTAAAACGTACGGCACCACATGGATTAGCATTGCATGTGGTTAGTTAATCCCTATCACCTGGATTTCATTATGCATAGACATTATTTGGAGGGCATTAGTGAACCACACTGCTTTCTAAACTGCCAAGACAAAACCGTACTGCCTAAAACCATACGACACCACACGGATTAATTGTGCATGCGGTTAGTAAATAACTACCACATGGATATTATTCCGCATAGGCAGTATGTCAAGGACGTCATTGATCCACATTGATATATAATTTGGATTGACAAAACCTCATGGTTTCAATCCACTGATGTGAAGCAAGCCTAAATCCTACTGCATTACACATTAGAAGTTCATGCGGTTAGTAAATCGATACCACCCGGATATTATTCCGCATGGACAGTGTGTGCAGTGCCTCATTAACCAACATTGATTTCTAAACTGCCCTGACGAAACTATACTATTTCAATCTGCTCTTGTAATGTGGGCCAAAACTATTCGGTAACGCAAGGATTTATAGTGCATGTGGTTGGTAAATTACTGCCCCCTAGATATTATTCTAGATGGAAAGTGTGTGAAGGGCCTTACTGATCTACATAGATTTCTAAAATGGATAAACGAAGCCATTCTGTTTCAATCCGCTCGCGTGCAGTGGTCATAAAACATTCTGCACAGCACGGATTAGTAGTTCTTGCACTTAGTATATCACTACCATCCGGAAATTATTTCGCATGGAAAATGTTTGATGAGCCTCATGAGTCTACATTGCTTTGTTATCTGGATGGACGAAATCCCACTGATTCAATCTGCCCGTTTGAAGATCATGATTATGCCAGTGATTGTTTTCTTTTTATTATCTGTTAATAAAGAGGAATTTTATCCAGTGTTTTAAAAGAGAGAGAGAGAGAGAGAGAGAGAGAGAGAGAGAGAGAGAGAGAGAGAGAGAGAGAGAGAGAGAGAGAGAGAGAGAGAGAGAGAGAGGTGGGGGGAATGATAAGTTTTTTGCGATTATCCAATTTCGGTGAAGGAAATAAGGAGGATTTTTTTGTGAAAAGAATGTACGTACATGCGAGCAGCAGTGTATAAGGGTATAAGGGGGGTGGGGGAGCGCCGAAAGAACTGAGTAGATGATATACAGTATAATAGCTATTGGAAATGAAAGGTACCCAATTGGAGTGTTTGCAAGAACTAATATTTTTTCGATATTGATTGCTATCTTAATATTAATTATCATTATTATTTTTATTCTATTAATTTGCATTACTATTAGTGTTTATTGGGTTGGTCCACTATTTATGCGATCGCTTCTTTTTAGCACCTTGTTTATATTATACACAAAGCCACTCTCTTTTGTACGTTCCCCATCTCGAATAGATGCTATAAGACAGAGAATTCTGTTCACTGATGCAGTCGAACAACTATGGAAACCAACCGCTCGTGTGAAGAATTTTTTTTTATTTATCCATTCATTTGTTTATTCATTTATTATTTATTTATTTATTCAATTTTCGACATCCTAATGTGAGGAGATATTTTCGTACTGAAGAAAATTCAAACTGCGTGAAGCAAGCCCAAATCACCACCGTCGGGAGATTCTTCCGCACGGACTGCGTATGAAGGGTCTCATTGATCTTTATTCCTTTCTAATCCGGACGGACGAAAAATTTTACGGATTCAATACGTTCGTGCGAAGTAAAGTAAATATGAAATGAAGAAGTGTCCTCTATTGTCGAATAGTCACATTTGCTGCTTTAGTTGTCAAATTATTTGGACTGATTTCATTCCATCTTCCGTACAAATCATTTTTATAAAAAATCGTTGAAAAAAATGTTACAACGGAAAAAAAGTTAATATGATGGTATTGCTTTTCCAATACTATTATATTAAAAAGTTCTTTAATCTAGAGATCCAGTTATCAAAGTCCTAAATATACTTTTTGCGACGAAATAATTCAATTATCCGAATATTACACCGAATTTCAAAAAAGGAATATTTTTATTGGAAAATATTTGTTTTCAAAAGTTATATATTCAGTTTGACCGGGTAATCTATAAGCCAGAAATTACATTTTAATGAGAGAAACTCTTGGAAATTGTACTTTGAAAAGAAACCGGATTTATAGCGATGCATCTATTTTAGTATATGAATGAGCCAATATAGTAAAGTAGATTTTACCCATTAACATCATAACTCCAAACAACTTCCATAGTCCAAATTATATAAAAATGGAATTATCTTGCTCGTATATGTGTGTGTGCTTGTTTGTGTGTGTGTTTGTGTGTGTGTGTGTGTGTGTGTGTGTGTGTGTATATGTGTGCGTTATTTAACCGCACAATAAAATAAATTGGCGAACAGTTACAAGAATGGAATAAATGAGAAAGTACAGAGTGCATTCGTATTCTTTTAACAAAATTATACAGCAACTACAGATTTGTAAGGTAAAGATGGAAATAAATACAAATATAATTTATACTATAAAGGAAACGAGGTAAACACAACAAACATAAAATGTAAACGCCAGTTCACCGGTAGATTATATTGAAAAGCATTCAATACAAAGTGCGTCTTAGTAATACATTCTTTGGCCAACATTTTCAAACCCCTTTGGTAATATGTTTTAGTAGATCTACTGACAAGCGAAAATTTTTCCGAGTATTACCGTAACAATATAATGTACTAGGGCTTAACCACAAAACAATTATCCCAAGATGTAAATCATTCATTCAACAAAATATTGCATTCGACATTGGTTCTATTCAAATACATTATTCGTGTTGTATACTTCTAGTTGCAGTTCTTTACCCTGATACTTTTTTTTTATAAAACCATTTGCATTTCTCACGAGGAAATGTATAGCTGCGAACAAACTTTAGTAAAATTAAAAGGTGTTATATTTTCAGTGCATGAAGATCGAACAGATCATTAATATCTTAATTTTTACAAACACTTAGAACTCTCTTTGAAAGATTACTCTGAATTTAAAGTATTACATTCTAATTGAATAATGTATATCTAGTTTTCTGGAATGCATATTTAGCTAAATAATTATTTTTTTTATAACAATTTATTTGAAATAAGAGGATATCTTGATGTATTATACTGTTTTTTATGTCATTGCAAATACTATTTATTATCATAACCCAGATAATATGTTGAAAGAAAAGAAATTCCTTCGATATTTTATTTTCAGGATGTTCTTCAAATAATGTTCCTGAAGTTTTATTCAATGAACACTGAAATTTTCCATACAAGGAGAATTTATCGCACTATAATTACTAAGCATTATCTTTTTTTCTGTAAAATGACGATTGATGATCTTTACACATTTTTTTTTTATACCTTTAAAAGAGCTGAGTTGAAGATTATTTTAATCCTATTCTCGAGAAATTTTTCGATACATATTCCCACCATCTAAAAGCTTGATATCTTCAGGTGACTCATAATAATTGGCATCTTTTGGCATGAATTCTCTTCCACCTACATCTTGGCATGTTTAGAAAAAATCACTTAGATACAAATACCTTCTACTTCCCTTTCACTTTTTTATATTACTCTCCGAAATTTACATTATTTCTTTCTTATCCTGGTTATGAAATTAAGCCTCTATATTTTTTTTTTTCATTTTATGGCAAGATAGGGTTGCATCAGGAAGGAAATGTTTCAAATAATTACTGTAGATCTTTCTCCTATTCATCTATATAATTCTAATATGGTTAACGGAGTTTTCACTGATTTTGCTTCATATCTTCAGTAGATTTATTTTCTTGATTAACCATTTGAACAATAGTTCACCTTATAATTCCCTTTGATACTATAACTCTATTCAGGGAGAAACTTTTGTTCAATGAATATTCCCATATCCTTTCACGTGCCCCATGCCAGATATGAAACTAACGTTATTTGATAGGAGTCAAAAGACTACTAAGCGTTCAAACAATATTTCAATGCAACAGAAAGAACTAGGTTCCTGGGTGAACCAGCTTAAAATTACTTGCACTTTTGATAAAGGTCTAATTTCTTGTCTATATATATATATATATATATATATATATATATATATATATATATATATATATATATATATATATAGATATTGTACGTAATAGATGATAAAAGTCTATTCACTTCTATTCACTTTACTTACTATTTTTTTTTTTTTTTTGCATTTTTTAAGCATGTGGTAATGATTAGCATCCTCTCCTCCTATGGCTTTTGACACAAAGGGCTCGGTTAGATTTCGCCCGTACTCGCTGTTTTGAGCTTCTAATTCAATACTCTTCCTTTCATCATCTCTTCGTTGATACTGTATAGTCATCTAACATGTATGGCTGGGCCTTCTTATTCTTTTAGGGCCTTGCTGAGACCAAGTTGAACGTTTGATGAACAAATATCTCTTTGGGAATGTGAAGAGGATGCCCAAACCCTTTCCATCTCACCTATACCACGATTTCATCAACAAATGGCACTCGAGTATTTTCTTTTCAAGTTTTATTTATATTCTTGTCCTGACATTTAAATCCCAATATTTTCCTGAAGGATTTATTCTGATTCTATTAGATCTATAAAAGATTGTTTCATTGACATACAATGACTCAAGTTTATACTGCAACACATAGCTCATAAGCCAGACAATTTTGTTACCTTTAACAAGCACTAAAAGCCACTATATTTTTCTTAATAGGCTTATGTCTGCAGTACACAAAAATGGTGCGGGGACATTGATAGGCTACACCGTTACCTGAAAATTGAGCATGGGGTAGTCGCGTGAGATATTTCATGGTTATTCATGTTCCTCATTGTCTACTGCAACATATTATATATCATATGAAAGCTGGGAATATCGGCTTTCAAAATATATCCTTATTGTGTGGAGGAAAGACAGAGGTGAAACTTTATATGACAAAATATGAAAAAGATACAAAAAACCTGTGTGTGCTATCCTTGTATCTCTCGCTCTGTTTCTCCATTTGCTGCGGCCTTTGGTGCGATATGTTTCAGACTTATGTGTTCATTTACATAAGATGATTTTGTATTCATACATAAAACTTCAATGATGAAATAATATTGCATTTTGCCCTATCAAGTGTGAACAGTGGAGACAATAATTCGCTTATATAACATCGAAATCATGTTGCGGAAAATTCTTGTCAAGTCAGTTGATATATTTTTTTTTCTCTCACAGGTGAAAGAAAGCTGAGAAATAGAGTATGTAAATGAAAAAAAAAATCGTAGCATTACAGTAAATTCTGTTTAAGCTTGTTTTGTTTATAAGGTCTGAATTTGATTTTGAGTTCGTAATATATTTGAAGTTTGTACTTTCATACTTCTGATCACATTTAGCTGTTTCCCGAATTTTTTGTAAAAGCCAGGTTTGTGTTTTACTTTTAAAGTTATCGACTTTTATGAGGAAAAAAACCATTAGAATCAACAACTCGATTTGCATGAAATTAATGTATTTGTGTGACGGACCCAGCTTTATATAGAAAGGCTATAGAGATTTTTTGTGGCAATGATGCTTTCAAATCCATAATTTTTAGAATGGCTACTTTTCATACTATTTATAGAATAATTTTTGCGCTTGGTCGGAGGTTTGGGACAGCTGGACTTTGCACCATTGCAACAGAGTATAACTAATTTCTGAAAGATCTGTTGAGAGTATCTAGGATGGTTGCAACTATAACAAAGCTGTCGAATTTCTGAAGCTTTTATTTGAAGCTACCCTCAGACTGACTTATACAACCTTTGTATCATGGTTGAAGTAGGACCATTCAGAGGAGATTACCCCATTTGAAAGGGGATTAAGTAAATTACAACAGTTAGGTGAAGATGTTTCACAAGAGTCTTTTGCAATGGTGTTGACCAGCTAAAATATGACATATGTTTTTGAGGTGTTTATTCATTACTTGAATTCTCTGTGAGATTCCCTTGTGGTGATCCATCATCATACTGTATATCTGATGTTGATAAGATAGAAATTGTTCTCTGGTTAATTAGAGCTACATAGGAAGGCACCTGTTCCCTTCACCTAGCTATTATCAGGAGTAAGATACCATGGTGCTTTGCCTAAGACTTGAAAATTATGCCAAGAACCTTTTAGTCTATTACCGAGAGAAAACACACATGTCTATCGAACATCGTAGTGTGTAGAGCATTAGGTTTTAGAAGGATTTGAGTACACAAATGAGCGAGAACCTTCCTGGAAGAATTTTAATAGATCAGACCATTGAAGAGACCGCCAAGAAAGATACTCAAGCTGATGGGAGGAGTAAGGGATTCAGCCAGAACTCTGAAGTTGGGACGAAATATTTTTTAAAAGCTGAATACTGAAGTATATGTCTTCAGAAATTGAAAAATATGACCAGTCCTGCATTGTACAACATATTGATCCGTAAAAAATACCATTCTTTTGAGATACATATATATAATTATAAATAAATAAATAAATAAATATATATATATATATATATATATATATATATATATATATATATATATATATATATATACATATATATATATATATATATATATATATATATATATATATATATATATATATATATATATATATATTTATGTATATATGTAGGTATATATATATATATATATATATATATATATATATATATATATATATATATATATATATATATATTTATGTATATATGTAGGTATATATATATATATATATATATATATATATATATATATATATATATATATATATATATATATATATATAGACATATATATATATATATATATATATATATATATATATATATACATATATATATATGTATATATATCATAAATTATGCACATTTAGACGATTTTTTTCATATTCAAATACGCCATATATTTATGATACATCAATGTCTGGATTCTCTTAACGACCTCGGGATCAGAGCCCCAGGCGGAACCACACAGAGACAAGTACTTGTGACCGGCAAACTTTTATAGACAGCGACCTAACCAGTCGAAATCACTCAAAGACTATAGTATCTGTCCGGCCGGGCTTCTAACCCTGGTCCTGGATACTTATGTGACATTGACCATACCACAAAGAAAAATAAAAAGTCAATGACAATTCTTCTGTACAAATACCTGACTAATTCTTTGTTTGTTTTTTTTTTTTTTTTTTTTTTTTTGTAGTTAGAATTTAAATGAACTCATCTTCACCATCGTAGCTAATTGGTAAGTTTGTGACTTGGCATTCAATTAATGGTAAATTTTGCACATTTAAACGTGTTTTTCGTATTTCAAATAAGCCGAGGTTGTTAAGAAAATCCAGATTTTAATGTGCCGGTATATATGGCTTATTTGATATATGAAAACACGATTAAATGTGCAAAATTTATCATTAATCGAATGCCAAGTCACAAACCTACCACTTAGCTACGATGGTGAAGATGGGTTGATTTAAATTCTAAGTAAAACAAAAAAAACCTGAATTAGAGAGGTATATGTACAGAAGAATTGTCATTTACTTTGTATCTTTCTTCGTGGCAGAGTGGTATGGTTAATGTCACACAAGCATCCTGGACCAGGGCTTGAATCCTGGTAGGACAGATACTATAGTCTTTGAGTGATTTCGCCTAGGGCTCTGATCATTCCGAGGTTGTTAAGAGAATCCAGACTTTATTATGTTAATATATATGGCTTATTTGAAATATATACATACATATATATATATATATATATATATATATATATATATATATATATATATATATATATATATATATATATATATATATATATATATATATATATATATATATATATATATTTTTTTTTTTTTTTGGGGGGGGGACTCAAGCCATGTCGTCCTGATGGAAGTTTCTATAGGGTAGCTTCCTAGGGTATATTACAACTACGGCGATATTCCCAGAGAATTTACCTTAAGGTACCCAGAATTCTAACTCCTGGAGCGAATATCCCTAATGAAAGAACCAGGGATATCGCGAAATATCAGAGGACGTATTCTTGACAAGCCACATAGCAATCTGCACCCCGAACAGAGATAACACTTCGAAGGGGTCAATTGGCAAGAAAACGAAAACAAGAAAGAAAAAGGAGAGCCGCTCGCAAGGCTCTCTCTTCTCCCGTTTCGTAAGCGTGCATTGCGCCGGTCCTGGCGCCATCTGTATTCCTTTTTGTGTAGCTTAACAACTTGGTGTTTTTTTTTTCCTGTATTTCTCGCAAAATCTTGGATTTAATCAAATTATTATGCTTTCTCCAACTTCGTCTGCCTCTGATAAGTTGAGTATTATTTCTTTTATGTATAAATGTAGGCTCTTGGTAATTTTTAAAGTGATTAATAGTAATAATCTTTGTCACAAGAGCCGTTGCCTACCGGAGGCGTCCTGGACGCTGTCGCTCGCTAGGTATGAGTTTTAGTTAGCCAGAGCGACGTTCCCGGCTGTTTTGCTTTAATAATTTTAGCTGTTTAGCGTTACATAGGATTTCCTTTTTCGTGCTTTTAGTATTATTTGTTTTGGCGAAGTATTCGCCAATTCTGGCCTACGCTAGACCATGTAGCCTAGTCGTTTGGCCCTGGTACTTTCCTGCATGATTTTTGGATTTCCAAGTGTTTTTAAAATTTTATTGAAGCTTTAGGCAGTTTTATACATTTAAGATTATTATGATTTTTTCCAAAATAGTATACGAGTGAGTTTCGGTGATTTAGGTAATCGATTCTCTTGGCGCCTAGGCTAGTTGTCTATGGGGCCTTAGTATACTTTCTCATACTCCCCGGTTGCTTTCTTTTCTTCGGAGAAGGTATGCAATCCCTTTCCCTTTGTTTAAGCCTTGGGCTTAACCCTAGTGGTTTATCTGAATTAACTTTCGATACTACTATATTGGGGTGTTACTGTTCCTTCCTGTTCCAGTAAGTCTGGCTTCAGAGAGGGGCAGAACATCAGAGTTTTTAGTCTGAGTCTGTGTTTGTCTGGCTTGGGGTTGAGACTCCCTCGCTAGTCTGACGCAGACATAGGAGGCTTAGCCTCCTTAGGTCACTCCTGAAGGTTTCTGTACGAGATGATTCCTTCTTCTTGTGATCTAGCAGACTAGTCCTTGTTGCTGTTCTCGGTGGGAGGATAAGATCCTTTCCCTGGGAGTAGCAACACCTTCCTTGCTTTGGTTCAGTGGGGGTTGGCAAGTATTGCTGGCCTCTCTCCTTGGATCTCCCTTAGGCTAAGATGAGTTTTCTTGGCTGCGGGTGATTCTTTACTAAAGCAAGGTTGGTTGGACCCTCTTTGTCCCTTCCCCCTCTTTCTCTGTAATGGCCTAGCCATTACAGTACTGTACGTCATTCTACATCTGGACCTAGTATAGGTTAGGATGTGGAGTTGACTCAGTCCCTTGCCGGCTGGCAAAGTGTGCCGGCCGGCTAAGGTCTTCTGCTTTGAGTGCTGCTTGAAACCTCCCTTGGTCCCTCATCCATGTCTGTCTGTAGAGCCAGACGGCATTGGTCAGGAAGCCTGAATTAGATTTTCCCCTTCCTTATATGCACTCTTTCGGATTGCCGGGCTTTGAGGTAGTACACTCTCTTATCCTGGCATCCATTCTGTTTTTTTCTAGTGCTGTACCCGGTTGCCGGCCACATACGCCGGCAGCCGGGCAGTCGGAGTTCTCTGGTTCTTTTGCTGCTGGCCGGCATCGGTTGTATACCTTTGCCGGCCGGCTATTGTCACGCCTTTGTCTGCCGGTCGGCAGTTACTGCCGGCCGGCACATGCATTTGAACCAGCGTTCTGCCGCCTTATAGCTGTTAAGTAGTATACTTTAAAGCTAGTTATGATGAGTGCCGGCCGGGAAGTGCCGGCCGGCACATTACCTTCTATACTGTACCAGTATTCTTCAGTATAGCATATACTGTAGGGAGAAAACTATAGTATAGTATTGGTACAACGCTGTGTTTTCTAACACTTTTGTGTTGTCTTGCACAGCCCTTTGGTGTTGCCTTACAGATAAGAAAGTGAGTTCTTTCTTGTCTATTATCCGGTATTTTAAAATCATACCTTAGGTGTGAGCTACACCTGTTTCCTCTGGAAATTTTTCATTGGTTACTCTAGGACAGATTAACCATACGATTTTATTATCTGGAAGGCTGCTACAATTGGCTGTGCGGGAAACACAAGTGTGTGTCTTTCCTTTCTGTTTTGTTATGCTAAACTGTGCATATCCAGTGATACATAGTTCACTTGATACTCATGGAAATTTCTTCTCTTTACAGAAGGACCATCCGAAGAGCGGAAGTGTTTTCTGCAACGTCCGCAGCAAGAACTTCTGCGGACATGAGTTATGTAGGAGGCACGCAGCATGCGCTGTCTCCAAGGGTGATCTCCGGTATTGGGACTCTCAGGTATGTACCGTGTGCTCTAACCTGATTACTGAGGCTTTTGATTCCCCTAGGACGGCGGAATCAAGGGATATAGCAAGGGACAAGCTTCGTACCTGGGTAAGGGGCTTCCAGAAGAACACCTCTGGACCTTATCTTCCAAGTGAGAAGATGAGGGCTTACCTTTTCCCCAGGGCATCAGCTTATGCAGTGATTCCCCAGCCTCCAGAGGAGATCCCCCTAGTTCAGATCCCGGGGGATGCTGAAGTCGCGGTCGCCTTGCAGGACATCCAGTTGGACGACAGGATATCAGACGTGTCCGAGCGTCTGGAGGAAGACCTCCTGGCAGAAGGCCAGGATGAAGATCAAGCCCCAGACATTGTAGAGGAAGAGGCCGACGAGGTGTCGGCTGCTCCGGTACAGATCCCTGAACCTATTCCATCAACATCGTCCGCTCTCCCAGTAGAGCTGGGACAGGCCCTCTCCTCCATTGTTGGAATGATCCAACAAATGCAGAAGGAGAATAATGAGAAGGCGGCTGCAATGGAACTGCAAATGCAGAAGCTTGCAGCATCACGTGGGCCCCAGAAAAGGCTCAACGTGAAAGAACTTCCTTTGTGCTCAGATGCTAACCCGTGGAGATATGCTGAGCACATGCCGATGACGATCGGAAAGATCGTCATGTCGGATAAGTTGGGTTCAGTTCCCCTAGAGGAGGTGGAATTCTGACCCAGCAAAGGGTCATATCCGGACTGTTATGTCCGGTTGAGGAAGGAACCAGCTTCAAAGGAGGAGACAGAGCCGAAGGAGGTCATAGTGATGGACCATGCTAAGGCTCAAGCTTTGCTTTCATCTTCGATGAAAGAGAGGGGCTTCACGAATTCAAAGGTGGCTGCATTGAGTAAGAAGCTCCCTTCCTTTGTGTCCTCTCCTGCTAGAGCCTTCCCCTTTTTGCAGAAATGGTTTGCGGCTGTGTTAAAAGCAGTCGAGGCTGGCAAGCCTTGCCCCTCCTTGGAGGAGTGTAAACCCTTGTCACTGGCCCTACCTATGGACCACAAGGACTGGAAGGACGTCCATCTTACCTTCTCAGTCGGGAAGTTGGAGGCTGATATTGCCGGACGTCAGTTCGGTGAGAACCTCCCTAAGCTGTCTGACTTTCTTTTGCGGAGAGAGCTCGAGACAAAAGAAAGACTGGCTGCCTCAATGTCTCTTCAGACCACTCTTGAGACGATGGCAAGTTACCCCAAGGTCCATGAGATGTTCATGGTAGTGGCCAAGACTCATCTGGCCACAGTGACGAAGGATCTTTACAGCTTCGTCAGGGCGAGGAGAGCTTGTAGGGAGTTTGTGTTCGCCTCGGCTACGGTGAGGCACGAGCCAAGGAAACTAATCTCCTCCAACATTTGGGGCAAAGACCTTTTCCCTAGCGAATCGTTCAAGGAGGTTGTTGA
This sequence comes from Palaemon carinicauda, assembly GCF_036898095.1. Classification (NCBI taxonomy): domain Eukaryota; kingdom Metazoa; phylum Arthropoda; class Malacostraca; order Decapoda; family Palaemonidae; genus Palaemon; species Palaemon carinicauda. The sequence goes on from NC_090740.1 coordinate 90,598,392, forward strand.
TAAGGCCGCCACGGAGAATAGGAACCTTCTCCAGAAGTGGGGCCTGTCTATCAAGAGAAAGTCTTCCCCGGATGAGGGTCCCCAACCAAAGAGGAAGACTAAGAGGACTAGATTACCGTCTCGGCCAGCCAAGCCATTTAGACAGCAACAGCAACAGCAATTGCCGATGCCTTCAGTGCCCCAGATGGTGGCACAAACCCCGACCACATTCCAGTGGGTACCCCAGGCCGTGTCGACACAGTCCCCGGCATTCAACCCAACGTTCAAAGGGCAGTCAACTTCCTTTCGAGCAAAGCCTAGAGGAGCAGCCAGAGGCTCGTCTAGGCGCCCCTCAAGGGGAAGGGGATTCAGGGGTGGTCGCGGTCACGGAGGCAAGACCTCAGGACAGCAGTCCAAGTGAGATGATACCGGTAGGAGGGAGACTTCAGAGTTTTCGGGATCGGTGGACCTACAATCCCTGGGCCCACAGCCTACTCAAGAATGGACTGGGCTGGAGCTGGTACAGCACTCCACCCCCGTGCCCTCGGTTTTTCCAACACTCCACCCCCGTTCTGGAGGAGTATATCCAAGAACTGTTGGAGAAAAAAGTGATCCGAAGGGTAAAGTCCATCAAATTCCAAGGGAGGCTTTTTTGTGTTCCCAAGAAGGACTTGGAAAAACTCAGAGTCATTCTGGACTTGTCGCCACTCAACAAATTCATAGTGAACTGCAAGTTCAAGATGCTAACACTGCAACACATAAGGACCTTACTGCCCAAGAGGGCATTTACCATCTCCATAGACTTGTCAGACGCCTATTGGCACGTTCCAATCAACCGTCGACTCTCCCCCTACCTAGGGTTCAAGCTACAACGAAGACTATACGCCTTCAGAGCCATGCCATTCGGGCTAAATATAGCCCCAAAGATCTTCACGAAGCTTGCGAGCGTAGCTCTCAAACAATTACGCCTAAAGGGAATTCAGGTGGTAGCCTACCTGGACGACTGGCTGGTGTGGGCAGCATCCAAGACAGAATGCTTGCAAGCTTCCCTGCAGGTGATCCAGTTCCTAGAGTATCTAGGCTTCAAGATCAACAGAAAAAAGTCTCGACTTTCTCCATCTCAAAAGTTCCAGTGGTTGGGAATCCACTGGGACCTAATGTCACACCAATTCTCCATCCCGGCGAAGAAAAGGAAGGAGATAGCTGGTTCTGTCAAGAGACTTCTAGATTCCGAAAGGATATCAAGACGCGAACAGGAGAGAGTACTGGGTTCTCTCCAGTTTGCTTCGGTAACAGACCCGGAGCTAAGAGCACAGCTAAAGGATGCAACCGGAGTTTGGAGAAGTTATGCATCAAACGCGCGAAGAGATCTGAGAAGACCAGTTCCGCTTCGTCTACGTACTCTTCTCAGGCCTTGGTCCCAAGCCAGATATCTAAAGAAGTCGGTACTTCTTCAGCCACCTCCCCCGTCGGTGACGATTCACACAGACGCCTCGAAGGAGGGGTGGGGAGGTCACTCTCATCGGAAAAAGGCCCAAAGGACTTGGTCCAATCTATTCAAGACCTTTCACATAAACTCTCTAGAAGCTATGGCAGTGCTCCTTACCTTGAAGAAAGTCTCCCCGCGTCACTCGATCCACATAAGGTTGGTGCTGGACAGCGAGGTAGTTATGAGATGCTTGAATCGACAAGGATCAAGGTCGCCACCTCTCAACCAGGTGATGTTGGCCATCTTCCGATTGGCGGAAAAGAAGAAGTGGTACCTGTCGGCAATTCACCTTCAAGGTGTCCGCAACGTGACAGCGGACGCTCTATCCAGGTTCACACCGATAGTCGGAATGGTCCCTAGACGCAGGATCGTTCTCTTTTATCTTGAGTCAAGTCCCAGAACTGCAGATAGACCTCTTTGCGACAAAAGACAACAAGAAGTTGCCCCTGTACGTGTCCCGTACGAGGACCCCTTGGTGGAAGCAGTGGACGCGATGTCCCTCGACTGGAACAGATGGTCCAGGATTTATCTGTTCCCTCCTCACAACCTTCTGTTGAGGGTCCTCAACAAACTGAGATCCTTCAAGGGAGTGGCGGCAATAGTGGCCCACAAGTGGCCGAACAGCGTGTGGTTCCCCCTGGCATTGGAACTACGGTTGAAGTTTCTACCGCTACCAGATCCAGTTCTGACCCAGCGAGTCCAGAAGTCGACTGTCTGCACTTCATTACAGAAAACCCGGACCCTGCAGCTCATGATTTTCTCTCCCTAGCGGTGAGAAAGTGTTTTGGGATTTCGAAAGACAGCATAGACTTCCTAGAGGAATATAAGTGCAAATCTACTAGAAGGCAATATGAGTCATCTTGGAGAAAATGGGTGGCCTTTGTCAAGGCGAAGAATCCGAAGGAGATCTCGACGGACTTCTGCTTATCTTTCTTCATCCACCTCCATGGTCAAGGGTTGGCAGCTAACACGATTTCAACGTGTAAGTCTGCTTTGACAAGACCCATTCTATATGCCTTTCAGGTCGACCTCGCTAACGAGATCTTTAATAAAGTTCCGAAAGCCTGCGCTAGGCTCATACCTTCAGCACCTCCAAAGCCCATTTCATGGTCTTTAGATAAAGTTCTTCATTTCGCTTCACTGTTGAAAAATGAGGAGTGTGCGTTAAAGGATTTGACCCAAAAAGTTATTTTCCTATTTGCACTCGCGTCCGGGGCCAGGGTTAGTGAGATTGTAGCCCTCTTGAGAGAGGAAGGTCGTGTTCAGTTCTTGGATGGGGGAGAGCTGAACCTTTTTTCCGGATCCTACGTTTCTCGCCAAGAACGAGTTACCCACCAACAGGTGGGGTCCCTGGAGAATCTGCCCTCTGAAAGAAGATGCATCTCTATGTCCAGTAGAATGCCTAAAGGTCTATCTTCGTAGAACTTCAGACTTCAAGGGTGGTCAACTATTCAGGGGAGAAACATCAGGCTCAAATTTATCACTGAAACAACTCAGGACGAAAATCACATATTTCATTCGCAGAGCGGATCCTGACAGTACACCCGCAGGTCACGATCCGAGGAAAGTTGCCTCATCCTTAAATTTCTTTAATTGTATGGATTTTGAACATCTTCGTTCATACACTGGCTGGAAGTCTTCCAGAGTGTTCTTTCGTCACTATGCGAAGCAAGTGGAGCAACTAAAGAGGTCTGTGGTAGCAGTGGGTTGCGTCGTTAACCCTGCTGTTTAACTCTGCGAGGAACAGTGGTTTTAATTGGGACGATTAATTCCAGGGTGAGTGTGTAGTTACATACTGCGCTACAAACTAAGTGTGAGGGCACCGAGTTGCCCACGTTGACTGTTCCACTTTCAAAGGTGAACCTAGCATAAGTGCAGACATGTGTACCGAGCGTTTCTAACGCTAATGTGACTGATTAGTAATACAGACTTTTATGACTTTGATACCTCGGTATGTTAAAAGTGGCACTAATGTTTTTCTTTCAGATAAACAAGTTTCTGTTTACTATTATACTTATTCTTAAATTTTTGGTTATCCTCCTCATATATATATATATATATATATATATATATATATATATATATATATATATATATATATATATATATATATATATATATATATATATATATAATTGTTGTTAACCTGTCTATTTATTGTGTGTCAATAAACTTGTTCTTGAGAACCTTGCGTCTCCTTCACCTGTGTCAATTTATTGGTAATAATGGAGCATTCATTCTATGTATATTTATCTGGGATAATTCTAATAGATTGTTCCTTTATGCAAGCTAATTTTGCATTGGTTTATGCTTTCCCTTAGCGGGAGGACTCCATCCCCTAAGGGGATGGTGGCGGATTTACAAGTTTCCTCCTACGCGGATATAAACCTTTGTCCAATACAAGTATTGAACGGAGAACTAGTCGATATTTCATATTGACGCAGTGGTTCTTTATATACTATGCTTTACATAATATAGGGTGAGACCACTATATTGGCTTTCCTGGTATTCATACATAGGTATATGTACTCTTCGAGACTTTTCCAGAGTCTAGTAGGACTCTTCCCTGTAGTGGGCAGGAAGCTTTAACATGGTTTATGGTTAGTTGAAAAGATGTATAACGGTAACATCTTAGGTCTCTAGTTCTAGTCGACCAGGGAAATACCTCCGGGGAGTACGGCACGTTTTGAGAATCCACAGATACAGTAATGCTCTGGTATACTTCCATCAGGACGACATGGCTTGAGCTCAAAAAACGGATTTTGAGCGAAGCGAAAAATCTATTTTTGGGTGAGATGGCCATGTCGTCCTGATGGACCCGCCCTTCCCTTTCTATGAAAGGGCTGTAGGTCCCCTCCCTACATACAGTATCTGTAGCACCTCGTGTATCGCTACAAGGAATACAGATGACGCCAGGATCGGCGCAATGCACGCTTACGAGACGGGAGAAGAGAGAGCCTTGTGAGCGGCTCTCCTTTTTCTTTCTCGTTTTCGTTTTCTTGCCAATTGACCCCTTTGAAGTGTTATCTCTGTTCGGGGTGCAGATTGCCATGTGGCGTGTCAAGAATACGTCCTCTGATATTTCGCGATATCCTTGGTTCTTTCATTAGTGATATTCGCTCCAGGAGTTAGAATTCTGGGTACCTTAAGGTAAATTCTCTGGGAATATCGCCGTAGTTGTAATATACCCTAGGAAGCTACCCTATAGGAACTTCCATCAGGACGACATGGCCATCTCACCCAAAAATAGATTTTTCGCTTCGCACAAAATCCGTTTTTTGGGTGAGATGGCCATGTCGTCCTGATGGACCCCGCCCTTCCCTTTCTATGAAAGGGCTGTAGGTCCCCTCCCTTCATACAGTATCTGTAGCACCTCGTGTATCGCTACAAGGAATACAGATGACGCCAGGATCGGCGCAATGCACGCTTACGAAACGGGAGAAGAGAGAGCCTTGCGAGCAGCTCTCCTTTTTCTTTCTCGTTTTCGTTTTCTTGCCAATTGACCCCTTCGAAGTGTTATCTCTGTTCGGGGTGCAGATTGCCATGTGGCGTGTCAAGAATACGTCCTCTGATATTTCGCGATATCCCTGGTTCTTTCATTAGGGATATTCGCTCCAAGAGTTAGAATTCTGGGTATCTTAAGGTAAATTCTCTGGGAATATCGCCGTAGTTGTAATATACCCTAGGAAGCTACCCTATAGGAACTTCCATCAGGACAACATGGCCATCTCACCCAAAAATAGATTTTTCGCTTTGCTCAAAATCCGAGTATCCCTCGTGAAAGGGATATCGCGACATATCAGAGGACGTATTCTAGACACGTCACATGGCAATCTACGACCTGGACAGAGATTTCGTCTCGTAGGAGGTGATTGACGAGATACGAATTCGGGAAAGAAAAAGGGGAGCCGCTCCCAAGGCTTCCCTATCCCCCGATTCGTATGCGTGCCTGGCGCCAATCCTGGCGCCATCTGTATTCCTTGTAGCGTACACGAGGTGCTACAGATACTGTATGTAGGGAGGGGTCCTACAGCCCTTTCTTAGAAAGGCAAGGGCGGGTCCATCAGGACGACATGGCCATCTCACCCAAAAATAGATTTTTCGCTTCGCTCAAAATCCGTTTTTTGGGCTCAAGCCATGTCGTCCTGATGGAAGTGTACCAGAGCATTACTGTATCTGTGGATTCTCAGAACGTGCCGTACTCCCCGGAGGTAATTTTTTCCCCGGTCGACTAGACCTAGAGACCTAAGATGTTACCGTTATACATCTTTTCAACTAACTATAAACTATGTTAGAGCTTCCTGCCCCCTACAGGGAAGAGTCCTACTAGACTCTGGAAAGTCTCGAAGAGTACATATATCTATGTATGAATACCAGGCAAGCTAATATAGTGGTCTCGCCCTATATTAAGTAAAGCATAGTTTGTATAGAACCACTGCGTCAATATATATTGACCAGTAATCCGCACAATACTTGTATTGGACAAAGGTTTATATCCGCATAGGAAGAAACTAATAAAACCGCCCTCGTCCCTTTATGGGACGGAGTCCTCCCATTAGGGGACTACATAAACCAATGCAACATAGCTTGCATAACAGAACAATTCTATCAGAATTATCCCAGATAAGAAAAATAGAATTAAAATGCTCAATTATACCAATAAATTGACACAGGTGAAAGAGACGCAAGGTTCTCAAGAACAAGTTTATTGACAGATAACAAACAGACAGGTTAACAACGAATATATATATATATATATATAAAAGAGGATAACCCAAAACTTTAAGCATAAGTATGATAGTAAACAGAACTTGTTTATCTGAAAGAAAAACCATTAAACACCACTTTAATAAGATACCAAGGTATCAAGTCATAAAAGTCTGTATTACTAATCAATCACATTAGCGTTAGAAACGCTCGGCACACATGTCTGAACTTATGCTAGGTTCACCTTTGAAAGAAGGAACAGTCTATATGGGCACTTGGTGCCCTCATTTAGTTTGTAGTACAGTATGTACCTACACACTCACCCTGGACTTAATCGTCCCAATTAAGACCACTGTTCCTCGCAGAGTTAAACAGTAGGGTTAACTACACGACCCACTGCTACCACAGATCTCTTAAGTTCCTCTACTTGCTTCGCATAGTGGCGAAAGAACACCCTGGAAGACTTCCAGCCCGTGTATGAACGGAGATGTTCAAAATCCATACAATTAAAGAAATTTAGGGATGAGGCAACCTTCCTCGGATCGTGACCTGCGGGTGTACTGTCAGGATCCGCTCTGCGAATAAAATATGTGATTTTCGCTCTGAGTTGATTCAGAGATAAATTTGAGCCTGATGTTTCTCCCCTGAATAGTTGACCACCCTTGAAGTCTGAAGTTCTACGAAGATAGACCTTTAGGCATTCTACTGGACATAGAGATGCATCTTCTTTCAGAGGGCAGATTCTCCAGGGACCCCACCTGTTGGTGGGTAACTCATTCTTGGCGAGAAACGTAGGATCCGGAAACAGGTTCAGCTCCCCCCCATCCAGGAACTGAACACGACCTGCCTCTCTCGAGAGGGCTACGATCTCACTAACCCTGGCCCCGGACGCGAGTGCAAATAGGAAAATAACTTTTTGCGTCAAATCCTTTAACGCACATTCTTCATTGCTCAACAGGGAGGCGAAATGAAGAACTTTGTCTAAAGACCATGAGATGGGCTTTGGAGGTGCTGAAGGTCTGAGCCTAGCGCAGGCTTTCGGAACTTTATTAAAGATCTCGTTACCTAGGTCGATCTGGAAGGCAAATAAAATGGGTCTCATCAAAGCAGATTTACACACTGAAATCGTGTTAGCTGCCAACCCTTGGCCATGGAGGTGGATGAAGAAAGATAAGCAGAAGTCTGTTGAGATCTCCTGCGGATTCTTTGCCTTTACAAAGGCCACCCATTTTCTCCAAGATGACTCATATTGCCTTCTAGTCGATTTGCACTTATATTCCTCTAGGAAGTCTATGCTGGCTTTCGAAATCCCGAAACGCTTTTTCACCGCAAGGGCGAGAAAATCATGAGCTGCAGGGTCCGGCTTTTCTGTAATGAAGCGCAGAGAGTCAACTTCTGGACTCGCTGGGTCAGAACTGGATGTGGTAGCGGCACGAACTTCATCTGTAGTTCCAACGCCAAGGGGAACCACATACTGTTCGGCCACTTGTGGGCCACTATTGCCGCTACCCCCTTGAAGGATCTCAGTTTGTTGAGGACCCTCAACAGAAGGTTGTGAGGAGGGAACAGATAAATCCTGGACCATCTGTTCCAGTCGAGGGACATTGCGTCCACTGCTTCCGCTAAGGGGTCCTCGTACGGGGACACGTACAGGGGCAACTTCTTGTTGTCTTTCGTCGCAAAGAGGTCTATTTGCAGTTCTGGGACTTGATTCAGAATGAAGGAAAATGATCCTGCGTCTAAGGACCATTCCGACTCTATCGGTGTGAACCTGGATAGATCGTCCGCTGTCACATTGCGGACTCCTTGAAGGTGAACTGCCGACAGGTACCACTTCTTCTTTTCCGCCAATCGGAAAATGGCTAACATCACTTGGTTGAGAGGTGGTGACCTCGACCCTTGTCGATTCAAGCATCTCACAACCACCTCGCTGTCCGTCACCAATCTTATGTGGATCGAGTGACGCGGGGAGACTTTCTTTAAGGTAAGGAGCACTGCCATAGCTTCTAGAAAGTTTATATGAAAGGTCCTGAATAGCTTGGACCAAGTCCCCTGGACTTTTTTCCGATGAGAGTGACCTCCCCATCCCTCCTTTGAGGCGTCTGAGTGAATCGTCATCGACGGGGGAGGTGGCTGAAGAAGTACCGACTTCTTTAGATGTCTGGCTTGGGACCAAGGTCTGAGAAGAGTACGTAGCCGAGGCGGCACTGATCTTCTCAGGTCTCTTCGCGCATTTGATGCATACCTTCTCCAAACCCCGGTTGCATCCTTTAGCTGTGCTCTTAGCACTGGGTCTGTCACTGAAGCAAACTGGAGAGAGCCTAGTACCCTCTCCTGTTCGCGTCTTGATATCCTTTCGGAATCTAGAAGTCTCTTGACAGAGCCCGCTATCTCCTTCCTTTCCTTTGTCGGGATGGAGAAACTGTGTGACAAAAGGTCCCAGTGGATTCCCAGCCACTGGAACTTTTGGGATGGAGAAAGTCGAGACTTTTTTCTGTTGATCTTGAAGCCTAGGTACTCTAGGAACTGGATCACCTGACTGGAAGCTTGCAAGCATTCGGTCTCGGATGCTGCCCACAACAGCCAGTCGTCCAGGTAGGCTACTACCTGAATTCCCTTTAGGGGTAATTGTTTGAGAGCTGCGCTCGCAAGCTTCGTGAAAATCCTTGGGGCTATGTTTAGCCCGAATGGCATGGCTCTGAAGGCGTACAGTCTCCGTTGTAGCCTGAACCCTAGGTAGGGGGAGAGTCGACGGCTGATTGGAATGTGCCAATAGGCGTCTGACATGTCTATAGAGACTGAGTATGCCCTCTTGGGCAGTAAGGTCCTTATGTGTTGCAGTGTTAGCATCTTGAATTTGCAATTCACTATGAACTTGTTGAGTGGCGACAAGTCCAGAATGACTCTGAGCTGTTCCGAGTCTTTCTTGGGAACACAAAACAGCCTCCTTTGGAATTTGATGGACTTCACCTTTCGGATCACCTTTTTCTCCAACAGTTCTTGAACGTACTCCTCCAAAACGGGGGTGGAGTGTTGGAAAAACCGAAGGCACGGGGGTGGAGTGCTCTACCAACTCCAACCCAGTCCATTCTTGAGTAGGCTTTGGGCCCAGGGATCGAAGGTCCAGCGATCCCAAAATTTCATCAGTCTCCCTCCTACCGGTATAGTTTCACTTGGACTGCCGTCCTGAGGTCTTGCCTCCCTGACCACGACCACCTCTGAATCCCCTTCCCCTTGAGGGGCGCCTAGACGAGCCTCTGGCTGCTCCTCTAGGTTTTGCACGAAAGGAAGAAGACTGTCCTTCGAACGTTGGGGTGAATGTGGTTGACTGACCTGGCACAGCTTGGGATACCCACTGAAAAGTAGTCGGGGTTTGTGCCACCATCTGGGGCACTGGAGGCAAAGGCAATTGCAGTTGCTGTTGCTGTCTATAAGGCTTGGCTGGCCGAGACGGTAGCCTAGTCCTCATATTCTTCCTCTTTGGATGAGGACCCTCATCCGGGGAAGATTTTCTTTTGATAGCCAGGCCCCACTTCTGGAGAAGGTTTCTATTCTCCACGGCGGCCTTATCAACAACCTCTTTGACCACATCGGTAGGGAAAAGGTCTTTTCCCCAAATGTTGGAGGAGATTAACTTCCTTGGCTCGTGTCTCACCGAAGTCCCGGTGAACACGAACTCCCTGCAAGCTCTCCTTGCCTTGACGAAGCCATAAAGGTCCTTCGTCACTGTGGCTAGGTGAGACTTAGCCACTACCATGAACATTTCATGGACTTTAGGGTCACTTCCCATCGTCTCAAGAGTGGTCTGAAGAGACATTGAGGCAGCCAGTCTTTCTTTTGTCTCGAACTCTCTTCGTAAAAGAGATTCGGACAGCTTGGGGAGGTCCTCGCCGAATTGCCGTCCGGCAATATCAGCCTCCAACTTTCCCACTGAGAATGTCAGATGGACATCCTTCCAGTCTTTGTGGTCCATAGGCAGAGCCAGCGACAAGGGTTTACACTCCTCCAGGGAGGGGCAAGGCTTGCCGGCCTCGACTGCCTTTAGGACAGCCGCAAACCCTTTCTGTAAAAAGGGGAAGGCTCTATCAGGAGAGGACACAAAAGAAGGGAGCTTCTTGCTCAATGCAGCTACCTTCGAATTCGAGAAGCCCCTCTCTTTCATCGAGGATGAAAGTAGGGCTTGAGCCTTAGCGTGGTCCATAATAATGACCTCCTTCGGCTCTGTCTCCTCCCTTGAAGCTGGTTCTTTTCTCAGCCGGACATAGCAGTTCGGATATGATGCCTTGCTGGGCCAGAATTCTACCTCCTCTAGGGGAACTGAACCCAGCTTATCCGAGATGACGATCTTTCCAGTCGTCATCGGCATGTGCTCAGCATACCTCCATGGGTTAGCATCTGAGCATATGGGAAGGTCTTTCACATTGAGCCTTTTCTGGGGCCCATGTGATTCTGCCAGGGACTGCATACGCAGTTCCATTGCAGCCGCCTTCTCCTGATTCTCCTTCTGCATTTGTTGGATCATTCCAACAATCGAAGAGAGGGCCTGTCCCAGTTCTACTGGGAGACCAGCCGATGTTGAGGGGATAGGCTCCGGCATCTGAACCGGAGTAGCCGACACCTCGTCGACCTCATCCTCTACGACATCCGGGGTTTGAACTTGATCCTGACCTTCTGCCAGGAGGTCTTCTTCCAAACGTTCGTCCAGGTCAGACATCCTGTCATCCAACTGGATGTCTTGCATCGCGACTGCGACTTCCACGTCCACCTGGACTTGATCTTGAGGGATCTCGTCTTGAGGCTGGGGAATCACTGCCTCAGCTGATGCCTGGGGAAAAAGATACGCCCTCATCTTCTCACTTGGAAGATAAGGGCCAGAGGTGTTCTTCTTGAAGCCCCTTACCCAAGTACGAAGCTTTTCCCTTGCTATATCCCTTGATTCCGCCGTTCTAGGGGAATCAAAAGCCTCAGTAATCAGGTTAGTGCATACAGTACATACCTGAGGGTCCCAATACTGGAGATCATCCTTGGAGACAGCGCAGGCTGCGTGTCTCCTACAACACTCATGTCCGCAGAGGTTCTTGCTGCGGACATTGCAGAAAACATTTCCGCACTTCGGGGGGTCCTCCTGTAAAGAGAAGAAATTTCCATGAGTATCAAGTGAACTATGTATCACTGGATATGCATAGTATAGCATAACAATTCATAAAGGAAAGACACACACTTGTGTTTCCCTCACAACCCATTGTTGCAGCCTTCCAGATAATAAAATCAAAATGGTTTATCTCTTCTTGAGTAACTAATGCAAGGTTTCCAGAGGAAACAGGTGGAGCTCACACCTAGGCAATGATTTTAAAATCCTGGATAATAGACAGGGAAGAACTCTGCTTCCTATCTGAGGGCAACAGCAAAGGGCTGTGCAAGAAAACACAATAGTGTTAGAAGATACAGTGCTGTACCTAAACCTTTACTATAGTTTTCTTCTTACTGTATATGCTATACAGAAGAATACTAGTACAGTATATGAGGATGTGTGCCGGCCTGCCTTTGCCGGCCGGCACACACCACAACTAGCTTTAAAGTATACTACTTAACAGCTATAGCGCGGCAGCACTCAGGTTCAAATGCCTGTGCCGGTCGGCAGCAACTGCCGGCCGGTAACAGCCAGTGTTGGCCGGCAATGGCTGCCGGCCAGCAACTACACAGGGTAGTACCCAGCTGCCGGCCACACTCTTGGTGACCGGCAGACCAGGACTGACATAAGCCGGCCGGCAAAGGTACAAGACCGATGCCAGCCGGCAGCAAAAGAACCAGAAGACTACACCTGCCCGGCTGCCGGCCTCATAGGCCGGAAGCCGGCCTCATAGGCCGGATGCCGGCCTCATAGGCTGGCAGCCGGGACAGGTACAGCACTAGAAGAAAATAGAATGGATGCCGGGATAAGAGTGTACATAACCCCCCAAGCCCGGCAACCGAAAGAGTGCATATAAGGAAGGGGAGAAACTAATTCAGGCTTCCTTGACCAATGCCGTCCGGCTCTGCCGGCAGGCATGGATGAGGGACCAAGAGAGGTCCGGGCAGCACTCGAAAACATAAGACCCTTGCCAGCCAGCATCTCTGCTGGCCGGCAATGGGCTGAGTCAATTCCACATCCCAACCTATACTAGGTCAAGAAGTAGAACGACGTACAGTACAGTAAGACCCCTGCCGGCCAGCTCTGCCGGCCGGCAAGATACAGTACAGTAATGGCTAGGCCATTACGGAGATAGAGGGGGAAGGGACAAGAGGGTCCTGCCAACCTTGCTTTAGTGACAGATCACCCGCAGCCAAGAAACTTGTCTTAGCCTAAGGGAGATCTAAGGGAAAAGGCCAGCAATACTTGCCAGCTTCCAGAGCACCAAAGCAAGGAAGGCGTTGCTACTCCCAAGGGAAGAACTTATCCTCCCCCGAGAACAGCAACAGGACTTAGTCTGGTCGATCACAAAAGAAGGAATCATAACTTACAAAAACCTTCGGTAGTGACCTAAGGGAGCTAAGCTCCCTTTGTAAGTGTTAGGTCAGCGAGGGGGACTCTGCCCCAAGCCAGACAACACGGACTCAGACTAAAAACTCTGTTGTTCTGTCCCTCTTTGAACCAGACTTACTGGAACAGGAAGGTACAGTAACACCCTAGTATAGTTTTATCGAAAATAAATTCGGAAAAAACCACTTAGGGATAAGCCCAAGGCTTAAACAGAGGGAAAGGAATTGCGTACCTTCTCCGAAGAAAAGAAAGCAACCGGGGAGTATGATAAAGTATACTAAGGCTCCATAAGCAATTAGCCTAGGCACCAGGAGAATCGATTACCTAATTCACCGAAACTCACACATATACAATCTTGGAAATATTCCACACAGTCTAAAATGTATAAAATATAGCCTAAAGCTTCAATAAAATTTTAATTACACTCGGAAAAACCAAAATCATGCATGAAGTACTAGGACCAAACGACTAGGCTACATGGCCTAGCGTAGGCCAGAATGGCGAATACTTTGCCAAATAATACTAAGCACGAAAGGAAATCCTATGTAAAGCTAAATAGCTAAAATTTATTAAAGCAAAACAACCAGGAATGTCACTCTGACTAACTAATTTATACCTAGCGAGTGACAGTGTCCAGGACACCTCTGGTAGGCTACGGCTCTTGTATCAAAGATTAATCCTATTAATCACTCAAAATTTTACCAAGAGCCTACATTTATACATAACAGACACTATACTCAACTTATCAGAGGCCAACGAAGACGAAGAAGCCATGAAAAGCCGAATAAATCCAAGATTTGCGAGAAAAACAGGAAAAAACACCGAGTTGTTAAGCTACGCAAAAAGGAATGCAGATGGCGCCAGGATTGGCGCCAGGCACGCATACGAATCGGGGGATAGGGAAGCCTTGGGAGCGGCTCCCCTTTTTCTTTCCCGAATTCGTATCTCGTCAATCACCTCCTACGAGACGAAATCTCTGTCCAGGTCGTAGATTGCCATGTGACGTGTCTAGAATACGTCCTCTGATATGTCGCGATATCCCTTTCACGAGGGATACTCGCTCCAGGAGTTAGAATTCTGGTACCTTAAGGTAAATTCTCTGGGAATATCGCCGTAGTTGTAATATACCCTAGGAAGCTACCCTATAGGAACTTCCATCAGGACGACATGGCTTGAGCCCAAAAATATATATATATATATATATATATATATATATATATATATATATATATATATATATATATATATATATATATATATATATATATATATGTGTGTGTGTGTTTATATATATATATATATATATATATATATATATATATATATATATATATATATATATATATATATATATATATATATATATATATATATATATATATATATATAAATATATATATATATATATATATATATATATATATATATATATATATATATATATATATCTATATATATATTTTTTTTTGGGGGGGGCTCAAGCCATGTCGTCCTGAAGGAAGTTCCTAAGGTAGCTTCAAAAGGGTTATATTGCACTACAGTGATATTCCCAGAGAATTTACCTTCAGGTTCCAGAATTCTAACTTCTGGAGCGAATATCCTTAAAACTTTCTCAAGGATATCGCATAACATCAGAGAACGCAGTCTTGACACGCCACATAGCAATCTGCACCCCTAATAGCGTTTACGCTTCGAGGGGGACGTGGCAAAAGAATAGAAGGGGACCGTAACAAGGTTACCCAGGTTCCCGTACTACTATTGACCACCACCCCAGCGCCATTCCCAAACTGGCGGACATTCCTAATTTTGTAGCGATTTCGCTCAGTGGTGTTCCCTATTGATCTAACTTTTCAATCAATTTTCAAGGATTTATTATGTATTTTCCAACTTCTTTCACATTCGGAAAGTTGAGTATTAGGTCTTTACAATGAATAATTTTTAGCTCCCTTTTCACAGTGAAATTTGAGTAATTTATTGTGTTTAGAGGTAGCCTGTGCCAGAGGCACTATGAGCGCTGTCTTTCGTTGGGCATGTTATCTAGTTAGCAGAACGACTTCCCGGTTTTTAAATAGCATCATATATCATTAATTAATTATTCAATTATGTTAGCTATTTAGGCAATATATTCTTGTAAAGATATTTACATTGTTCATATTTTACCTTTCCATGTCGATCGTATAGTTACAGTCACGGAGAGTGAGGTAACCAAGATCTCGTCTCGCCTAGGTACCTAACCTAGGCGTGTTATTATACGTTTGACATTCCCCGGTTACCCTTGTGTATGGTGATTTCAATTATGCAGAGATGGGTAACTTTTTAAATTGCATGAAACTTTACACCTCTCAAAAAGGGAGATATAAGGGTAATCCCTCCTCTGAGTGTAGCCTCAGGCTACATCCTTAGCGGGTCGGCCTCGAATCTTTAATTAAGGCATGACTTTCCTACGGTTTTTTCTGCCCTTCCCCTGTAACCGCAGATGCAGGTTTTTGGGGTTTTGGCCAGGAATCTCGGAGTATTTAGTCTGTGGTCGGTAGCTACCTGGCAAGATGAATAGAATTCTTTTGCTACGTTACGCTACTGACATAGGAGGCTAGATCTCCCTAGGCCACTCCTGAAGGGTCTGTACGATATGACCCTTCTTCCTGTGACTTAGCTGACTATTCCTGTGTTAGTGGACCCTAGGCTGAGGAATAGAATTCTTCTAATGCTTAGGGGACACTGACACTACAACCCCATTTCCTTACCATTAGAGGTGGTGGCGAGGGTGCTACCAACCTCTTAATCGTATTAATCTAACCCTAGGCTAAAGAATAGAATTCTTCAGCGTCCTGGGATAGTTCTGATACAGGAACGGAGTTTGTTAGGTGGGGCAGAACAGGCTACGGCCGGCTCCTGCTGTACCTTTCACAGGACCCTCTTTTCCCTTCCCTTCTATCCCTTTATGTTGGCGAATCCCGGTGGGTTGCCGGGATCGACCAGACTCCCCCTCTTACAGTTGATAGCTGCTGGCCGGCAGTCTTAACATCTGTCGGCCGGCAGTAATGACAGCTGTGAGCTGTCGGCCATATTAGTTGCCGGCCGGCAGTAAAGACTACTGCCGGCCGGCAGTCATGGCTACTGCCGGCCGGCAGTCTTGGCTGCTGCCGGCAGCCAGTCATGGTGACTGCTGGCAGGCAACCAGGGCAGCTGCCGACCGGCAGCTGCTGGCCATGTTGGCTGTAAGTGGGAAGTCCCTTTTGTTTACAAAGGTTCTTCCGTTCTTTCTTGAACTGCTAGCAACAGTGGCTACTGCCGGGGTGCTGCCAACCAGGCTGGCACAGAATGGTGCATGCTCAACCGGCAGCACGCCAACTGTACTGATACGGCCGGATGGCAGTACTGGCCAGCGGTGCCGGCCGGCCAGGTTTAGACAGATCCTTGCCGGCGACATTACTGTAGCTGGAAGGAAGCTTGAATTTTATATTCTCCC
Organism: Palaemon carinicauda; assembly: GCF_036898095.1. Taxonomy (NCBI): domain Eukaryota; kingdom Metazoa; phylum Arthropoda; class Malacostraca; order Decapoda; family Palaemonidae; genus Palaemon; species Palaemon carinicauda. Next base: position 90,614,556 of record NC_090740.1, read on the forward strand.
CTTCCATTTGAACCTTCTTTCTGGAGAAGGTAGTAATAGTAGACTTTTACATCCCTTTCACTGTATATACATACAGTATTAAGTAGCCTGTTCACCATACTATCTCTCTTTCTTTCAGCTAGCAGGCTAGATGTGCTAGCATTAGCTAGCTATGCCTACGACATGCTGGCTGAACTACAGTATATGTTTATACGGGTAGTTAGTATTTTTGAAGTATAGGATATAATGCAAATAGAAAGCTTCTGTATATTTTATGCTAGTAGTGTTTTCCAATATATTTGAAAATCCTACCCAAATATTTGTGGAACCCAATCTCATATTGAAAGGATTTAATTCTTCAATATCTTGATTAGAGATCAGTCTTCAGATTACCCTGCAATATTAAAATTTTAAGGACTGGAGATTACACTCCTAGCCCTTAAAGGGCTGAGTCCTTATCCTCGAGTCTCCATGATTAGGAAACTCTATGTTTTAATTTGGTAAGGGGGTCACAGCAAATAAGTTGGGTGGGATATATACAAATATATGTCTTTCCTTTCCCCAGTTCACTTGGCATCATGCCAGCTGGACCGTACAGTCAGTTGATTACCAGAAAGGCAACACATTGCCTGGATCACACTATATATAATTATACGGTAGCCAGTATATTGCAATATAGTGAATACTGCAAATAGAGAACTACAGTATGATTATACAGCAACTATTTCTAGCATATCTTGGGTATCCTCATGTGAGCTTATGCTGCAGCCGCTCTTACATTGAAGGAATAGTGTTTCTTCGTTAAGCTGATTGAGAAATCAGTCTTCCATACCAAACAGTATTTAGTATGAAAGGAACAGTGAAGTATACACTTCCCTATCCCTAGAGGTTAGAAAACCCCCTTTTTCAGTTGGAATTCCTTCGAAAAGGAAATTCCTATCATTTAATACTGAGGGAAGGTACCAGCATTTGCTTGCAAGGGATACACAAGTATATGTCTCCCTTTATAGCTTGCTATCCTAAGCTATTCTGTTAAGATATGACCTTTGATATGTTGGTTATCAGTGAGATAATCAATCGTATACTCATTTTGTTTTCCTTTCTTTACAAGAGGAACGCCAGATGACATGTGTTGCAGTCTTCTGCAAAACTAAGAATAAGTGTTCTTACGGACATAATGCATGCAGGTTTCATGCGCCCTGCAATATTATTTCCGAACACCTGCAGTATTGGAACCCGCAGGCCTGCAAAGTATGTCATGCCCTATTGTCCGAAGGTTTCAAGAATCCCAAGTCGGTAGAAACTAGGGATGCAGCTAGTTTCAAACTACGCAACTGGGTGAGAGGCTTTCAGAAAATCTCTCCGAGACCTTACCTGCCTAATGACAAGATGCATAGGTTACTATTTCCAACAGCGAGTAAGGAAATAGTGGTACCCCAGACACGAGGTACATTTCTCGATGGCCAGATAACCTTCGGGAAGGTGGGCAAAAAGTGCCCACAGGAAGAAGGGGAGAGTATCGGGTTGGAATTGTCTCCGTCCCAGCAGGCTCATGAGCCAACGACATCGATATCTCCGCCTTCTATCCCTCTTTTAGATGGAATGAACCAGTTATGGTCCCAAGTCAAGAATCTAGTAGAAAATTTGTGCAAACGGAGCACAAAGCAGGAAGTGAAATGCAAGGTACAGCTTGGTAAAGCTCCAATTATCGCTCCTAAAGGGTGGTACAAACGACTCGTAGATCAAGACCTTCCGACATGCTCCACAACCAATCCCTGGAGCTTTGCGGAGCTAATGCCGATTTTAAACGGCAAACTCTACATCTCGGAGAAGATGGGTGCTGTTCCTTTGGACAAAATCCAGTTCTGGCCAAGCTTTGACGCTTTCCCGAACTGTTTCATTAGACTGAAGGATGAACCAACATCAGGAAAAGGAATGGAATCAAAGGAGGTTATGATTCTTGACAATGATAAAGCACAGGCTATCCTATCAAGCAGCATAGAAAAAGTGGGTTACTCGGTGTCGAAGGTATCCACACCAGGTAACAAGCACTCTTCCTTTCTTGCTCCTGTTTCAATTTCATTCCCCTTTACGGAGAAGGCTTTCAAATATGTCACTGAGGCAATAGAGACCGGTAAACCGTGTCCTACACTCAAGGAGTGCGAGCCTCTGTTACTAGCATTTCCCAGACAGGAGAAGAACTGGAAGCAGGCCCATTTCACCTTTTCAGTAGGAAGACTTGAGGCAGATGTTGCCAGTCGACAATTTAAGGAAAATCATCCAAAATTATCCAAATTTCTCCTACAGGATGAACAAGAAACAAAGGAGAGACTTGCAGCCTAGTTATCTCTACAGAACTACATAGAGTTCTATTCGGCTCATCAAGATACCCCAGACATGCTCAAGGTCTTAGCCAAAATACATATGGCTACTTTGGTAAAAGACCTTTATCACTTTATAAAGGCTAGAAGAACATGTAGGGAGTTTGTGTTAGCTAACACAACAGCGAAACACGATACAAAAAAGCTAATATCTTCCAACATCTGGGGTAAAGACCTCATTCCAGACGAGGTAGTCAAGAAAGTGATTAAGAACGCCTCCACGGACAAAGTAGAACTTCTCCAAAAGTGGGGCATCCTTTCAAAAAGAGAATCTTCTAAGGTTGTGGGTCCCCAACCTAAAAGGAAGATGGAGAGGTCTGGAAAACCATTTCCAGCGGTTCAAGAACAATCCACAGTTGTAGTGACCGCGATGTCACAGAGGGAGATTCCTTTAGGATCGCTGGACCTTCGATCCTTGGGTCCATGGCCTAATCAAGATGGGACTAAGATGAGAGGTGGAGATATCTCTACCACCATTTCCTCAACTCCTCCAATAATCCAAAACCCTCCTGGAGGAGTTTACCTGAGAGCTCTAGAGCATACAGGTGGTAAGGAAACTTTAGTCCACTGAATTCCAGGGAAGGGCGTTGCGTGTTTATGAGAAGAACTCAAGAAAATTCAGAGGCATTCCGGACTCATCGCCACTCAACAAGTCCAAATAAAACAACGAGTTCAGGATGTTTATCCTCCTGAAAATAAGGACCCCGCTGCAGAAAAGGGGTGCCTATAGTCTTACCAGACCTGAAAGTCATCTATCAGCAACTTCCAGTCAATCACCCTTTCCCCTCCTATCTAGGACTCAAGTTACACAAAGTAATGCACTTCCTAGGAAAGATACTCATCAGACGAGACAGAGTCCTAGCTGCCTTCATAAAATTGGCAGACATAGTCATGCAATATTTAAGCCTGGACAAGAGGCTAGGGCGGGCAGCACCCAAGGTGCCTGGTCTATGAACATCCAAAGAAATGATCCGGTCCCTGGAACATTGTGGATGAAAGATAAACTTCAAGAAGTTTTGATTCTCTCCAGCTCAAAGGTTTCAATGACTGAAAAGCCATTGAAGCCTGTTGTCACTCTAACTCTCCTTTCCTTTGGGAAGGTATAAGGAGATGTCAAGGTCTGTCAAGAGACTCCGGTAATCAGTCAGATTCCCAAAACGAGAACAGGGAGGAACCCTGATCTCTCTCCAGTTCGCAATAGAGGCAGGCCCTGTGATAAGAGCACTGCTGCAAGATGCGCTGGGAGCCTAGATAAAACAAGCATCAAACGCTTGAAGAGGCCAAAAAAGACTGATAGCGGTCCTTCCTTAATCGCTTCCCTAACAAAGGTCAAAGCCCGAAAACCCCAAGAGCATGTTGGTCCAGTCATGAGTAGGGAAACTCTCTTCAAGCAGATCATATTGTCTACGGCTGATCTGGGACTCCGAAGCGATAACGAGACGCTGCAATCGACAATGCTAATCGTGTTAGCTGCCAACCATTGGCCATGGAGGTGGATGAAGAAAGATAAGCAGAAGTCTGTTGAGATCTCCTGCTGATTCTTTGCCTTTACAAAGGCCACCCATTTTCTCCAAGATGACTCATATTGCCTTCTAGTCGATTTGCACTTATATTCCTCTAGGAAGTCTATGCTGGCTTTCGAAATCCCGAAACGCTTTTTCACCGCAAGGGCGAGAAAATCATGAGCTGCAGGGTCCGGCTTTTCTGTAATGAAGCGCAGAGAGTCGACTTCTGGACTCGCTGGGTCAGAACTGGATGTGGTAGCGGCACGAACTTCATCTGTAGTTCCAACGCCAAGGGGAACCACATACTGTTCGGCCACTTGTGGGCCACTATTGCCGCTACCCCCTTGAAGGATCTCAGTTTGTTGAGGACCCTCAACAGAAGGTTGTGAGGAGGGAACAGATAAATCCTGGACCATCTGTTCCAGTCGAGGGACATTGCGTCCACTGCTTCCGCTAAGGGGTCCTCGTACGGGGACACGTACAGGGGCAACTTCTTGTTGTCTTTCGTCGCAAAGAGATCTATTTGCAGTTCTGGGACTTGATTCAAAATGAAGGAAAATGATCCTGCGTCTAAGGACCATTCCGACTCTATCGGTGTGAACCTGGATAGAGCGTCCGCTGTCACATTGCGGACTCCTTGAAGGTGAACTGCCGACAGGTACCACTTCTTCTTTTCCGCCAATCGGAAAATGGCTAACATCACTTGGTTGAGAGGTGGTGACCTCGACCCTTGTCGATTCAAGCATCTCACAACCACCTCGCTGTCCGTCACCAATCTTATGTGGATCGAGTGACGCGGGGAAACTTTCTTTAAGGTAAGGAGCACTGCCATAGCTTCTAGAAAGTTTATATGAAAGGTCCTGAATAGCTTGGACCAAGTCCCCTGGATTTTTTTCCGATGAGAGTGACCTCCCCATCCCTCCTTTGAGGCGTCTGAGTGAATCGTCATCGACGGGGGAGGTGGCTGAAGAAGAACCGACTTCTTTAGATGTCTGGCTTGGGACCAAGGTCTGAGAAGAGTACGTAGCCGAGGCGGCACTGGTCTTCTCAGGTCTCTTCGCGCGTTTGATGCATACCTTCTCCAAACTCCGGTTGCATCCTTTAGCTGTGCTCTTAGCACTGGGTCTGTCACTGAAGCAAACTGGAGAGAGCCTAGTACCCTCTCCTGTTCGCGTCTTGATATCCTTTCGGAATCTAGAAGTCTCTTGACAGAGCCCGCTATCTCCTTCCTTTTCTTCGTCGGGATGGAGAAACTGTGTGACAAAAGGTCCCAGTGGATTCCCAGCCACTGGAACTTTTGGGATGGAGAAAGTCGAGACTTTTTTCTGTTGATCTTGAAGCCTAGGTACTCTAGGAACTGGATCACCTGACTGGAAGCTTGCAAGCATTCGGTCTCGGATGCTGCCCACAACAGCCAGTCGTCCAGGTAGGCTACTACCTGAATTCCCTTTAGGCGTAATTGTTTGAGAGCTGCGCTCGCAAGCTTCGTGAAAATCCTTGGGGCTATGTTTAGCCCGAATGGCATGGCTCTGAAGGCGTACAGTCTCCGTTGTAGCCTGAACCCTAGGTAGGGGGAGAGTCGACGGCTGATTGGAATGTGCCAATAGGCGTCTGACAAGTCTATAGAGACTGAGTATGCCCTCTTGGGCAGTAAGGTCCTTATGTGTTGCAGTGTTAGCATCTTGAATTTGCAATTCACTATGAACTTGTTGAGTGGCGACAAGACCAGAATGACTCTGAGCTTTTCCGAGTCTTTCTTGGGAACACAAAACAGCCTCCCTTGGAATTTGATGGACTTCACCTTTCGGATCACCTTTTTCTCCAACAGTTCTTGAACGTACTCCTCCAAAACGGGGGTGGAGTGTTGGAAAAACCGAAGGCACGGGGGTGGAGTGCTCTACCAACTCCAACCCAGTCCATTCTTGAGTAGGCTTTGGGCCCAGGGATCGAAGTTCCAGCGATCCCAAAATTTCATCAGTCTCCCTCCTACCGGTATTGTTTCACTTGGACTGCCGTCCTGAGGTCTTGCCTCCCTGACCACGACCACCTCTGAATCCCCTTCCCCTTGAGGGGCGCCTAGACGAGCCTCTGGCTGCTCCTCTAGGTTTTGCACGAAAGGAAGAAGACTGTCCTTCGAACGTTGGGGTGAATGTGGTTGACTGACCTGGCACAGCCTGGGGTACCCACTGAAAAGTAGTCGGGGTTTGTGCCACCATCTGGGGCACTGGAGGCAAAGGCAATTGCAGTTGCTGTTGCTGTCTATAAGGCTTGGCTGGCCGAGACGGTAGCCTAGTCCTCATATTCTTCCTCTTTGGATGAGGACCCTCATCCGGGGAAGATTTTCTTTTGATAGCCAGGCCCCACTTCTGGAGAAGGTTTCTATTCTCCACGGCGGCCTTATCAACAACCTCTTTGACCACATCGGTAGGGAAAAGGTCTTTTCCCCAAATGTTGGAGGAGATTAACTTCCTTGGCTCGTGTCTCACCGAAGTCCCGGTGAACACGAACTCCCTTCAAGCTCTCCTTGCCTTGACGAAGCCATAAAGGTCTTTCGTCACTGTGGCTAGGTGAGACTTAGCCACTACCATGAACATTTCATGGACTTTAGGGTCACTTCCCATCGTCTCAAGAGTGGTCTGAAGAGACATTGAGGCAGCCAGTCTTTCTTTTGTCTCGAACTCTCTTCGTAAAAGAGATTCGGACAGCTTGGGGAGGTCCTCGCCGAATTGCCGTCCGGCAATATCAGCCTCCAACTTTCCCACTGAGAATGTCAGATGGACATCCTTCCAGTCTTTGTGGTCCATAGGCAGAGCCAGCGACAAGGGTTTACACTCCTCCAGGGAGGGGCAAGGCTTGCCGGCCTCGACTGCCTTTAGGACAGCCGCAAACCCTTTCTGTAAAAAGGGGAAGGCTCTATCAGGAGAGGACACAAAAGAAGGGAGCTTCTTGCTCAATGCAGCTACCTTCGAATTCGAGAAGCCCCTCTCTTTCATCGAGGATGAAAGTAGGGCTTGAGCCTTAGCGTGGTCCATAATAATGACCTCCTTCGGCTCTGTCTCCTCCCTTGAAGCTGGTTCTTTTCTCAGCCGGACATAGCAGTCCGGATATGATGCCTTGCTGGGCCAGAATTTTACCTCCTCTAGGGGAACTGAACCCAGCTTATCCGAGATGACGATCTTTCCAGTCGTCATCGGCATGTGCTCAGCATACCTCCATGGGTTAGCATCTGAGCATATGGGAAGGTCTTTCACATTGAGCCTTTTCTGGGGCCCATGTGATTCTGCCAGGGACTGCATACGCAGATCCATTGCAGCCGCCTTCTCCTGATTCTCCTTCTGCATTTGTTGGATCATTCCAACAATCGAAGAGAGGGCCTGTCCCAGTTCTACTGGGAGACCAGCTGATGTTGAGGGGATAGGCTCCGGCATCTGAACCGGAGTAGCCGACACCTCGTCGACCTCATCCTCTACGACATCCGGGGTTTGAACTTGATCCTGACCTTCTGCCAGGAGGTCTTCTTCCAAACGTTCGTCCAGGTCAGACATCCTGTCATCCAACTGGATGTCTTGCATCGCGACTGCGACTTCCACGTCCACCTGGACTTGATCTTGAGGGATCTCGTCTTGAGGCTGGGGAATCACTGCCTCAGCTGATGCCTGGGGAAAAAGATACGCCCTCATCTTCTCACTTGGAAGATAAGGGCCAGAGGTGTTCTTCTTGAAGCCCCTTACCCAAGTACAAAGCTTTTCCCTTGCTATATCCCTTGATTCCGCCGTTCTAGGGGAATCAAAAGCCTCAGTAATCAGGTTAGTGCATACAGTACATACCTGAGGGTCCCAATACTGGAGATCATCCTTGGAGACAGCGCATGCTGCGTGTCTCCTACAACACTCATGTCCGCAGAGGTTCTTGCTGCGGACATTGCAGAAAACATTTCCGCACTTCGGGGGGTCCTCCTGTAAAGAGAAGAAATTTCCATGAGTATCAAGTGAACTATGTATCACTGGATATGCATAGTATAGCATAACAATTCATAAAGGAAAGACACACACTTTTGTTTCCCTCACAACCCATTGTTGCAGCCTTCCAGATAATAAAATCAAAATGGTTTATCTCTTCTAGAGTAACCAATGCAAGGTTTCCAGAGGAAACAGGTGGAGCTCACACCTAGGCAATGATTTTAAAATCCTGGATAATAGACAGGGAAGAACTCTGCTTCCTATCTGAGGGCAACAGCAAAGGGCTGTGCAAGAAAACACAATAGTGTTAGAAGATATAGTGCTGTACCTAAACCTTTACTATAGTTTTCTTCTTACTGTATATGCTATACAGAAGAATACTAGTACAGTATAGGAGGATGTGTGCCGGCCTGCCTTTGCCGGCCGGCACACACCACAACTAGCTTTAAAGTATACTACTTAACAGCTATAGGGTGGCAGCACTCTGGTTCAAATGCCTGTGCCGGTCGGCAGCAACTGCCGGCCGGTAACAGCCAGTGTTGGCCGGCAATGGCTGCCGGCCAGCAACTACACAGGGTAGTACCCAGCTGCCGGCCACACTCTTGGTGACCGGCAGACCAGGACTGACATAAGCCGGCCGGCAAAGGTACAAGACCGATGCCAGCCGGCAGCAAAAGAACCAGAAGACTACACCTGTCCGGCTGCCGGCCTATGAGGCCGGCAGCCAGGACAGGTACAGCACTAGAAGAAAATAGAATGGATGCCGGGATAAGAGTGTACATAACCCCCCAAGCCCGGCAACCGAAAGAGTGCATATAAGGAATTGGAGAAACTAATTCAGGCTTCCTTGACCAATGCCATCCGGCTCTGCCGGCAGGCATGGATGAGGGACCAAGAGAGGTCCGGGCAGCACTCGAAAACATAAGACCCTTGCCGGCCAGCATCTCTGCCAGCCGGCAATGGGCTGAGTCAATTCCACATCCCAACCTATACTAGGTCCAGAAGTAGAACGACGTACAGTACAGTAAGACCCCTGCCGGCCAGCTCTGGCGGCCGGCAAGGTACAGTACAGTAATGGCTAGGCCATTACGGAGATAGAGGGGGAAGGGACAAGAGGATCCTGCCAACCTTGCTTTAGTGACAGATCACCCGCAGCCAAGAAACTTGTCTTAGCCTAAGGGAGATCTAAGGGAAAAGGCCAGCAATACTTGCCAGCTTCCAGAGCACCAAAGCAAGGAAGGCGTTGCTACTCCCAAGGGAAGAACTTATCCTCCCCCGAGAACAGCAACAGGACTTAGTCTGGTCGATCACAAAAGAAGGAATCATAACTTACAGAAACCTTCGGTAGTGACCTAAGGGAGCTAAGCTCCCTTTGTAAGTGTTAGGTCAGCGAGGGGGACTCTGCCCCAAGCCAGACAACACGGACTCAGACTAAAAACTCTGTTGTTCTGTCCCTCTTTGAACCAGACTTACTGGAACAGGAAGGTACAGTAACACCCTAGTATAGTTTTATCGAAAATAAATTCGGAAAAAACCACTTAGGGATAAGCCCAAGGCTTAAACAGAGGGAAAGGGATTGCATACCTTCTCCGAAGAAAAGAAAGCACCCGGGGAGTATGATAAAGTATACTAAGGCTCCATAAGCAATTAGCCTAGGCACCAAGAGAATCGATTACCTAATTCACCGAAACTCACACGTATACAATCTTGGAAATATTCCACACAGTCTAAAATGTATAAAATATAGCCTAAAGCTTCAATAAAATTTTAATCACACTCGGAAAAACCAAAATCATGCATGAAGTACTAGGACCAAACGACTAGGCTACATGGCCTAGCGTAGGCCAGAATGGCGAATACTTCGCCAAATAATACTAAGCACGAAAGGAAATCCTATGTAAAGCTAAATAGCTAAAATTTATTAAAGCAAAACAACCAGGAATGTCACTCTGACTAACTAATTCATACCTAGCGAGTGACAGTGTCCAGGACACCTCTGGTAGGCTACGGCTCTTGTATCAAAGATTAATCCTATTAATCACTCAAAATTTTACCAAGAGCCTACATTTATACATAACAGACACTATACTCAACTTATCAGAGGCCAACGAAGACGAAGAAGCCATGAAAAGCCGAATAAATCCAAGATTTGCGAGAAAAACAGGAAAAAACACCGAGTTGTTAAGCTACGCAAAAAGGAATGCAGATGGCGCCAGGTTTGGCGCCAGGCACGCATACGAATCGGGGGATAGGGAAGCCTTGGGAGCGGCTCCCCTTTTTCTTTCCCGAATTCGTATCTCGTCAATCACCTCCTACGAGACGAAATCTCTGTCCAGGTCGTAGATTGCCATGTGACGTGTCTAGACTACGTCCTCTGATATGTCGCGATATCCCTTTCACGAGGGATACTTGCTCCAGGAGTTAGAATTCTGGTACCTTAAGGTAAATTCTCTGGGAATATCGCCGTAGTTGTAATATACCCTAGGAAGCTACCCTATAGGAACTTCCATCAGGACAACATGGCTTGAGCCAAAAATATATATATATATATATATATATATATATATATATATATATATATATATATATATATATATATATATATATATATATATATATATATATATATATATATATATATATATATATATATTTGGCTCAAGCCATGTCGTCCTGATGGAAGTTCCTAAGGTAGCTTCAAAAGGGTTATATTGCACTACAGTGATATTCCCAGAGAATTTACCTTCAGGTTCCAGAATTCTAACTTCTGGAGCGAATATCCTTAAAACTTTCTCAAGGATATCGCATAACATCAGAGGACGCATTCTTGACACGCCACATAGCAATCTGCACCCCTAATAGCGTTTACGCTTCGAGGGGGACGTGGCAAAAGAATAGAAGGGGACCGTAACAAGGTTACCCAGGTTCCCATACTACTATTGACCACCACCCTTGCGCCATTCCCAAACTGGCGGACATTCCTAATTTTGTAGCGATTTCGCTCAGTGGTGTTCCCTATTGATCTAACTTTTCAATCAATTTTCAAGGATTTATTATGTATTTTCCAACTTCTTTCACATTCGGAAAGTTGAGTATTAGGTCTTTACAATGAATAATTTTTAGCTCCCTTTTCACAGTGAAATTTGAGTAATTTATTGTGTTTAGAGGTAGCCTGTGCCAGAGGCACTATGAGCGCTGTCTTTCGTTGGGCATGTTAACTAGTTAGCAGAACGACTTCCCGGTTTTTAAATAGCATCATATATCATTAATTAATTATTCAATTATGTTAGCTATTTAGGCAATATATTCTTGTAAAGATATTTACATTGTGCATATTTTACCTTTCCATGTCGATCGTATAGTTACAGTCACGGAGAGTGAGGTAACCAAGATCTCGTCTCGCCTAGGTACCTAACCTAGGCGTGTTATTATACGTTTGACATTCCCCGGTTACCCTTGTGTATGGTGATTTCAATTATGCAGAGATGGGTATCTTTTTAAATTGCATGAAACTTTACACCTCTCAAAAAGGGAGATTTAAGGGTAATCCCTCTTCCCTCTGAGTGTAGCCTCAGGCTACATCCTTAGCGGGTCGGCCTCGAATCTTTAATTAAGGCATGACTTTCCTACGGTTTTTTCTGCCCTTCCCCTGTAACCGCAGATGCAGGTTTTTGGGGTTTTGGCCAGGAATCTCGGAGTATTTAGTCTGTGGTCGGTAGCTACCTGGCAAGATGAATAGAATTCTTTTGCTACGTTATGCTACTGACATAGGAGGCTAGACCTCCCTAGGCCACTCCTGAAGGGTCTGTACGATATGACCCTTCTTCCTGTGACTTAGCAGACTATTCCTGTGTTAGTGGACCCTAGGCTGAGGAATAGAATTCTTTAATGCTTAGGGGACACTGACACTACAACCCCATTTCCTTACCATTAGAGGTGGTGGCGAGGGTGCTACCAACCTCTTAATCGTATTAATCTAACCCTAGGCTAAAGAATAGAATTCTTCAGCGTCCTGGGATAGTTCTGATACAGGAACGGAGTTTGTTAGGTGGGGCAGAACAGGCTACGGCCGGCTCCTGCTGTACCTTTCACAGGACCCTCTTTTCCCTTCCCTTCTATCCCTTTATGTTGGCGAATCCCGGTGGGTTGCCGGGATCGACCAGACTCCCCCTCTTACAGTTGATAGCTGCTGGCCGGCAGTCTTAACATCTGTCGGCCGGCAGTAATGACAGCTGTGAGCTGTCGGCCATATTAGTTGCCGGCTGGCAGTAAAGACTACTGCCGGCCGGCAGTCATGGCCAATGCCGGCCGCCAGTCATGGTGACTGCTGGCAGGCAACCAGGGCAGCTGCCGACCGGCAGCTGCTGGCCATGTTGGCTGTAAGTGGGAAGTCCCTTCTGTTTACAAAGGTTCTTCCGTTCTTTCTTGAACTGCTAGCAACAGTGGCTACTGCCGGGGTGCTGCCAACCAGGCTGGCACAGAATGGTGCATGCTCAACCGGCAGCACGCCAACTGTACTGATACGGCCGGATGGCAGTACTGGCCAGCGGTGCCGGCCGGCCAGGTTTAGACAGATCCTTGCCAGCGACATTACTGTAGCTGGATGGAAGCTTGAATTTTATATTCTCCCCTTCCTTTTGAACCTTCTTTCTGGAGAAGGTAGTAATAGTAGACTTTTACATCCCTTTTACTGTATATACATACAGTATTAAGTAGCCTGTTCTCCATGCTATCTCTCATTCTTTCAGCTAGCAGGCTAGATGTGCTAGCATTAGCTAGCTATGCCTACGACATGCTGGCTGAACTACAGTATATGTTTATACGGGTAGTTAGTATTTTTGAAGTATAGGATATAATGCAAATAGAAAGCTTCTGTATATTTTATGCTAGTAGTGTTTTCCAATATATTTGAAAATCCTACTCAAATATTTGTGGAACCCAATCTCATATTGAAAGGATTTAATTCTTCAATATCTTGATTAGAGATCAGTCTTCAGATTACCCTGCAATATTAAAATTTTAAGGACTGGAGATTACACTCCTAACCCTTAAAGGGCTGAGTCCTTATCCTCGAGTCTCCATGATTAGGAAACTCTATGTTTTAATTTGGTAAGGGGGTCACAGCAAATAAGTTGGGTGGGATATATACAAATATATGTCTTTCCTTTCCCCAGTTCACTTGGCATCATGCCAGCTGGACCGTACAGTCAGTTGATTACCAGAAAGGCAACACATTGCCTGGATCACACTATATATAATTATACGGTAGCCAGTATATTGCAATATAGTGAATACTGCAAATAGAGAACTACAGTATGATTATACAGCAACTATTTCTAGCATATCTTGGGTATCCTCATGTGAGCTTATGCTGCAGCCGCTCTTACATTGAAGGAATAGTGTTTCTTCGTTAAGCTGATTGAGAAATCAGTCTTCCATACCAAACAGTATTTAGTATGAAAGGAACAGTGAAGTATACACTTCCCTATCCCTAGGGGTTAGAAAACCCCCTTTTTCAGTTGGAATTCCTTCGAAAAGGAAATTCCTATCATTTAATACTGAGGGAAGGTACCAGCATTTGCTTGCAAGGGATACACAAGTATATGTCTCCCTTTATAGCTTGCTATCCTAAGCTATTCTGTTAAGATATGACCTTTGATATGTTGGTTATCAGTGAGATAATCAATCGTATACTCATTTTGTTTTCCTTTCTTTACAAGAGGAACGCCAGATGACATGTGTTGCAGTCTTCTGCAAAACTAAGAATAAGTGTTCTTACGGACATAATGCATGCAGGTTTCATGCGCCCTGCAATATTATTTCCGAACACCTGCAGTATTGGAACCCGCAGGCCTGCAAAGTATGTCAGGCCCTATTGTCCGAAGGTTTCAAGAATCCCAAGTCGGTAGAAACTAGGGATGCAGCTAGTTTCAAACTACGCAACTGGGTGAGAGGCTTTCAGAAAATCTCTCCGAGACCTTACCTGCCTAATGACAAGATGCATAGGTTACTATTTCCAACAGCGAGTAGGGAAATAGTGGTACCCCAGACACGAGGTACACTTCTCGATGGCCAGATAACCTTCGGGAAGGAGGGCAAAAAGTGCCCACAGGAAGAAGGGGAGAATGTCGGGTTGGAATTGTCTCCGTCCCAGCAGGCTCATGAGCCAACGACATCGATATCTCCGCCTTCTATCCCTCTTTTAGATGGAATGAACCAGTTATGGTCCCAAGTCAAGAATCTAGTAGAAAATTTGTGCAAACGGAGCACAAAGCAGGAAGTGAAATGCAAGGTATAGCTTGGTAAAGCTCCAATTATCGCTCCTAAAGGGTGGTACAAACGACTCGTAGATCAAGACCTTCCGACATGCTCCACAACCAATCCCTGGAGGTTTGCGGAGCTAATGCCGATTTTAAACGGCAAACTCTACATCTCGGAGAAGATGGGTGCTGTTCCTTTGGACAAAATCCAGTTCTGGCCAAGCTTTGACGCTTTCCCGAACTGTTTCATTAGACTGAAGGATGAACCAACATCAGGAAAAGGAATGGAATCAAAGGAGGTTATGATTCTTGACAATGATAAAGCACAGGCTATCCTATCAAGTAGCATAGAAAAAGTGGGTTACTCGGTGTCGAAGGTATCTACACCAGGTAACAAGCACTCTTCCTTTCTTGCTCCTGTTTCAATTTCATTCCCCTTTACGGAGAAGGCTTTCAAATATGTCACTGAGGCAATAGAGACCGGTAAACCGTGTCCTACACTCAAGGAGTGCGAGCCTCTGTTACTAGCATTTCCCAGACAGGAGAAGAACTGGAAGCAGGCCCATTTCACCTTTTCAGTAGGAAGACTTGAGGCAGATGTTGCCAGTCGACAATTTAAGGAAAATCATCCAAAATTATCCAAATTTCTCCTACAGGATGAACAAGAAACAAAGGAGAGACTTGCAGCCTAGTTATCTCTACAGAACTACATAGAGTTCTATTCGGCTCATCAAGATACCCAAGACATGCTCAAGGTCTTAGCCAAAATACATATGGCTACTTTGGTAAAAGACCTTTATCACTTTATAAAGGCTAGAAGAACATGTAGGGAGTTTGTGTTAGCTAACACAACAGCGAAACACGATACAAGAAAGCTAATATCTTCCAACATCTGGGGTAAAGACCTCATTCCAGACGAGGTAGTCAAGAAAGTGATTAAGAACGCCTCCACGGACAAAGTAGAACTTCTCCAAAAGTGGGGCATCCTTTCAAAAAGAGAATCTTCTAAGGTTGTGGGTCCCCAACCTAAAAGGAAGATGGAGAGGTCTGGAAAACCATTTCCAGCGGTTCAAGAACAATCCACAGTTGTAGTGACCGCGATGTCACAGAGGGAGATTCCTTTAGGATCGCTGGACCTTCGATCCTTGGGTCCATGGCCTAATCAAGATGGGACTAAGATGAGAGGTGGAGATATCTCTACCACCATTTCCTCAACTCCTCCAATAATCCAAAACCCTCCTGGAGGAGTTTACCTGAGAGCTCTAGAGCATACAGGTGGTAAGGAAACTTTAGTCCACTGAATTCCAGGGAAGGGTGTTGCGTGTTTACGAGAAGAACTCAAGAAAATTCAGAGGCATTCCGGACTCATCGCCACTCAACAAGTCCAAATAAAACAACGAGTTCAGGATGTTTATCCTCCTGAACATAAGGACCCCGCTGCAGAAAAGGGGTGCCTATAGTCTTACCAGACCTGAAAGTCATCTATCAGCAACTTCCAGTCAATCACCCTTTCCCCTCCTATCTAGGACTCAAGTTACACAAAGTAATGCACTTCCTAGGAAAGATACTCATCAGACGAGACAGAGTCCTAGCTGCCTTCATAAAATTGGCAGACATAGTCATGCAATATTTAAGCCTGGACAAGAGGCTAGGGCGGGCAGCACCCAAGGTGCCTGGTCTATGAACATCCGAAGAAATGATCCGGTCCCCGGAACATTGTGGATGAAAGATAAACTTCAAGAAGTTTTGATTCTCTCCAGCTCAAAGGTTTCAATGACTGAAAAGCCATTGAAGCCTGTTGTCACTCTAACTCTCCTTTCCTTTGGGAAGGTATAAGGAGATGTCAAGGTCTGTCAAGAGACTCCGGTAATCAGTCAGATTCCCAAAACGAGAACAGGGAGGAACCCTGATCTCTCTCCAGTTCGCAATAGAGGCAGGCCCTGTGATAAGAGCACTGCTGCAAGATGCGCTAGGAGCCTAGATAAAACAAGCATCAAACGCTTGAAGAGGCCAAAAAAGACTGATAGCGGTCCTTCCTTAATCGCTTCCCTAACAAAGGTCAAAGCCCGAAAACCCCAAGAGCATGTTGGTCCAGTCATGAGTAGGGAAACTCTCTTCAAGCAGATCATATTGTCTACGGCTGATCTGGGACTCCGAAGCGATAACGAGACGCTGCAATCGACAATGCTAAGGAATGTCTCATACAGTCTAGGTGTAGTTAACCATCCCTTACCTAAAGGGATGGCACCTGTCAGCAGTTCACATACAACCAATCCGCAATGTGACAGTGGATGCTCTACTCAGGCTCAGGCCGATAGAGTTAGAATGGTTCACGGACGCAGACCTATTCTCTCCCAGATGGGAATAAGTCCCCGAACTGCAATCCGACCTCTTCATTACGAGCGCCGTCAAGGAACTACCTTGATATGTAGCCCTATACGAGGATCCTTTCATTTAAATGATAGACATCATGTCTCTGAAATGGAAGGGATAGGCTTAGGATTTCCAGTTCATCCCATCCAATCACCTGCTGAGAGTACTCAACATGCTGAGATCCTTCCAGGTGGGAGTAGCTCTGTTGGCTCCCAGGTAGCCCAAGAGCAATCTATCCTCCTTGAGGAAGAAACAGAGGCTGAGGCTGTCCTTTATTCTGAACCAGGGACAACTCCAGAAGGTTCAGAGATTAATTGCCTTCGATTTATTACAGAGAACCCAATCCCTTCATTGCATGATTTTCTTGCCCTTGCGGTTAAGAAAAGATTTGGGATCTCAAAAGACAATATAAAATTCTAAGAAGAATACAAGTCTAAGTCAACTAGAAGACATTATGAGTCATCATGGAAAAAGTGGGTTGCTTTCGTAAAGGCAAAAGGACCGAGAGAGATTTCAATGAACTTCTGCATGTCCTTCTTTATCGATCTTCATAACCAGGATTTGGCGGCCAACACGATAACTATGTGCAAGTCAGCCTTGACTAGACCTCTTCTATATGCCTTTCAAGTAGACTTGGCGAATGAGATGTTTAATAAGATCCCATGGCATGCGCAAGGCTTAGGCCTGCTGCACCACCAAAGTCCATCTCTTGGTCTTTGGACAAGGTCCTACATTATGCCTCATCCTTGAACAATGAAGATTGTTCGCTTAAGGCTCTAACCCAAAAGGTTATTTTTCTGTTTGCTATAGCCTCAGGGGCTAGAGTTAGTGAAATAGTGGCCCTTTCTAGGGATGAGGGCCACATTCAGTTCTCTGAAACAGGAGAACTGAATCTCTTCCCTGATCCACCCTTTCTCGCTAAGAATGAGCTACCCACTAAAAGGTGGGGTCCCTAGAGAATCTGCCCTCTGAAGGAAGATGTCTCTCTATGTCCGGTAGAGTGTCTAAAGGTCTATCTTCGTAGAACTTCAGACTTCAGGGGAGGACAGCTCTTTAAAGGAGATACCTCTGGATCAAACTTATCCCTAAAACAACTGAGGGCGAAGCTCACCTACTTTATTAGTAGAGCGGATCCTGACAGTACTCCCGCAGGTCATGATCCGAGAAAGATTGCTTCATCACTGAACTTCTTTCAGTATATGGACTTTGAGTGTCTTCGTTCATACACTGGATGGAAATCATCCAGAATGTTTTACAAACACTATGCAAAATAGGTACATGAACTGAAACACTATGTAGTGGTGACAGGTAGTGTATTGAAACCTGCCCCCTAATTACTGTTATAAACAGTCAATGGTTTGGGACTTCAAATGTCCTCGCACATATACTGGGTGAGAATCATCCAGAGTGTTCTAAAAACACTATGCTAAGCAAGTCCATGATCTGAAGCAGTATATGGTGACGTCGGGTAGAGTACTTAACCCGCCGTCTAATTCTACGATGAACAGCTAATTGACTGGGACTGTCAATTAAAGGGAGAAGGGGTCATCCCTCTTAGGGTGTGACCTCCTTTGATTAAGTGTTACCATGGTGACACTAGCTCTGTTCAAAATCCCAGGTGTGGAATTATGCAGATAGCACTAGTGCCGGTGTACGTAGTACACAGTGCCGATAAAATTAATTATGAAGAAAATTTGTTTTATAAATTTTCTTCAATCTGAGAGTGGCACTTATCATTTCTTGCTTTCCAAGAAAAAAAGATAATCTCTGTACAGGTTACATGTATAGTTCCGTTATCATGCTACATTCGTTTTACTTACTAATAAACATCTATTAGAATGTAATTGCGTCCTAACTCGCCTGACAATCGCATGATTAAAAGTCCAGAGTATGTACTTTTATATATTTGTATGCTCACAAACAATGGATTTAAGAAACACTGTTAGGTATTTGGTGATTTTCACAAACTACGAGACGGTTTGTTTATCTGGTATATTCCTATGCTTGTCCATACAATATATGCTTACCTTGAGACCCCCTTTTTTATACTGTCTAGAATGACTCTTCCCTGTAGGGGACAGGAAGCACTAACATTGGAGATGATTAGTGATAATGACGGATAACAGTAACGTCATTTGTCTCGATTGATCCAAATGATCATAGAAAGGTTGTCCCAAGGTTAAGGCACTGATGAAAATCCACAGATACATTAATGCTCTGGTATACTTCCATCAGGACGACATGGCTTAAGCCCTGAAAACAGATTTTGAGCGAAGCGAAAAATCTATTTTTGGGTAAGATCACCATGTCGTCCTGATGGACCCACCCTTCTTTCTTAAAAGAAAAGATCTTCACAGTTCCCTCCCTGACGTACTCTATCTGTAGCACCATGCTCAATGCTACAATGAACGTCCGCCATCTTGGGAATGGCGCTGGGGTGGTGGTCAATAGTAGTACGGGCACGGGGGTAACCTCGTTACGGCCCCTTCTATTCTTTTGCCACGTCCCCCTCGAAGCGTAAACGCTATTAGGGGTGCAAATTGCTATGTGGCGTGTCAGGAATGCGACCTCTGATATTATGCGATATCCTTGAGAAAATTTTAAGGATATTTGCTCCAGGAGTTAGAATTCTGAAACTTGAAGGTCAATTCTCTGGGAATATCACTTTAGTATAATATATCCCTTTTGAAGCTACCTTAGGAACTTCCATCTGGACGACATGGCGATCTCACCCAAAAATAGATTTTTTGCTTCGCTCAAAATCCGTTATATATATATATATATATATATATATATATATATATATATATATATATATATATATATATATATATATATATATATATATATATATATATATATATATATATATATATGTGTGTGTGTGTGTGTATTTCGAAGGCTGACCGAAGACTTTTGGTCACTTGGTGCTTGTGGTCTCAAGTAGAAATTTTGACATGCAGACTGTGTTCATAAATCCACTAGACCATCTACACAGGGGTTTGGCTAACTGTGATGATACCCAAAAGCAGAGAGATAAATCATCCTTGTAAAAAGCACTAAAAAAAAAGAAGTAAAAACTACTTACAGATAAAATTTCCACAACAATAGTCTGCTTTTTTAAACGGATGGCCATGGTTCACAACATTCATGGTGACAAGAAAATATCTCAGAAGTGGCTCAACCAGTATTTTCTTCAATCATAAATGTGCCAAAATGAAGCACACAAACATAAGTAGGGTTCGATATCTACAACAAAATCAGTATAAAAAAATGCAGAGGGGGAATGAAGATCTGTAGCTGGTGGCATTCATTTCTCCGTAATTCAATCTGAGTATAGCATCCAGCATTGGAGAAGCCTACATCGATCATCCGCGAACACGAAAACTCTCAAAGTTTCTTACAGATGAATTTGAGACCCCAGAATACCGTGAAATGTTGGGCTTCAAGGAGATGTATGTCCTGTGAAGATGAGTGTGCGAAACGTACCAAGAATTATTTCAGTCAGTGACATGACCCCTTCTTACCTCTTAAAGAGGATGACAGCAGAAGGCTTCTTCATGCAAGCATTAATCTCACACTATCATCTCTGGTTTTGGAATCAGAATATACAGACATGTTTGTGCTCGCAGTTGATTCTATTAGCGATACCGAAACTCAAGTCTTCCTCATAAGAGGCACCAAAGGGCATATCAGACATGTTGACATCACAACACTTGCTTTGCAATACTTGGTATGTATGTCTTTAAAAGTAACGATTCATTTAGAGCATTCTACGGCAAAGGCAAAGTACCAGCACTGAGGCTCATCACCCAAAAGGCCCGTCTATGTGAAGTGATGACACAGTTAGGACAATCATGCCAGTTGTCCCCAAATTTGTTCAAGGTGTTTCAAGAGTATACTTACAACATCTGCTCCAAAATAGTATCAATAGCAACTGCCAGTGATCTTAGATTTCAATGTTCTGCATTAAAAAGGGGATACTATCTCGTGAATATACCCTTTCCCAACATTCCTTAATAGCAAATTACCAAGCTACCATTTCGAGGTATAGTTCGCTATCAATGCCTGACATCCTATGTCCAGAAAACCATGGATGGGCCTTAAAACATGGTCAGGTTAGCATCAAGTGGATCACTTGCTCTCCTGCTCCTAAGGTTGTTTGGCTATTCATGTCATGCAACTGCAAGAAATAATTCAGGAGTCCCATCTGTCAGTGCCTATGTTATCTCTTAAGTGCAATGCAACATGTTTCTGCAAAAGTGTAGCAACATTGCTGAAGACAACATTGACAATATGATAGATGCTTATCAGTGTGATAGTGATGATGAAGATGAAAATTAACTTAATGACAATGCTGGTAATTGGGGATGTTACTGTTATATTTGATGATGTTCTATGACAGTAGAACACCGGATATTTTTTAAATCGTCAATTCGGTATAAGGAAGCCCTTCTTGCAGATAAAAAAAAAGTGTAAAATGATCTGGTATTTTGATAAAATTTAAAAAAAAAACTAGATCGAGTGCAGCTGAAGTGATTGTGTTTAAGAGACGAATAGTGAATCCAGTCTATGTATGACTCAGTTTTATTTTAAGATAAATAAAGGCATAATGGTGGAGAATCCTCCTTTCAAGTTTGCTTCCATTTTTGCACATGTGCAATAGGCTCTAGCAACCTGCACTGTCCATAGCAACAAAGAACATAAAAAACGTCTTGGTAACAGCTGTCAAAAACACTGGTAATACCCACGTCCACCTTGCTTGTATTATGAGGACTTTAGATAATCTTAAGAAACTAAAGCGTTCACATCTGAAAGGCATTAATAAAGATGAACTGATAGAAGCTATTCCAACTTCTACTCCTGCTCATCGGGATATCCACAAGAAATAAACAACTATCGTGAGTTATTAAGCAGAGGTGAAATTGTTCCTTCTTTCTTTTTTTTTTGAAGCAAATGCGAATCCCAAGATTTATGTGATGCAACAGAAAATAGATAAGCAGTCAGAAATACTTATAGGACAGTTGTTTTTGGAGAAATTAGATCGCAGGGAAAGGGAAATGAATTTGGTTTTTCTTGGCGTTGATGATAAATGGGTAGCTCTGGAGGGGTTGAATGGTTAAGATTCCATGATTCAGAAGATATTTGACTATCAGGTGACTACTCAATTTTATTTCATAGGAGGTTTAGAACTCGTAATGAGGATAATACTAATTTCCGACCTATCCTTGTAACATAGGGCTCAATAACAGAAAGGGAGGCCATAATTCAAACAGGAAAATCTTCAAAATAATGCCAAGACCAATTCAAGAATATATTTGTAAAAAAATTAAAAAAAGCATACCCACTCATCTGTCAAGACGGAATAAGAAAGACTGCAGGAAGCAGAGATGAGAGAGAAAGATAAGCCCGAAAATCAGGGATGTGCAAGCAGGATAGACAACAGGGAGAGAAAGCTCTATGAAGATGATGTGGTGCTTGATTCATGGAATCTTTAGCCATTTTAGGAAGGCCACGGAAACATATTAAAAAAATTCTATGGAACATTACTGGTGTTAGGACCAAAATTGAGCAAACATGTGTAAAGAATTTATTATTGGTTTATATGATTTGCGATGATGAAGTAAAAACCTTGATATCAATCAATTTCCCTGGTTATGTATCTTGTATAGTCATGAACGGAACGCATAACACCTCAGAGGTGTTTCTCATAATTAGTTGTGTGACGAATATATCATTTGGGTTTTGTTATGTCCCCCATCTGATTCACCTTATTTTGACATGTCCTTACTTGGTAAAATGTAGGAGAAAGTTAAAAGTCTTATGTAGGTGGTTCTAGTGATGTGTGATTTAAAGGTTCGTTTTGGTGTTGATGTTTTTGACATGGCATTGAGAGGGGATCAACCTAGCTATTTTTATCCTGCTATATCGGATGTCATCCCTAATCCTAATGACAATGGGAGGATGTTAATTAGGATTTGTGTGGATGAAAAACTTTAGCTTGTTAACAATCTTCAAATATCTCGTACGAAAATCAAGGGAAGTCTTGTTTTTATGCAGGGCCAACTCCGGGTGTCTGAGATGCATTCCTGTTTGATATATCATAAGTACATACATATTGTTAAGAGTTTTGATATAATCCAGGATTTAAAATTAGCTTCTAATCCTGCACTTTTATCCTGAGCCTTTATATGCCTTGGCCTCGATTTAATGACAAAACAAATTAATCAAATTTTTTTGCTAGTGAGTTGGTGAAACATGGAGAACCTACTATTGATGAGAGTATTGACAATTTTGGAGGATATCTGAGTACCATATTCTACGAGTGCACAATTGAATCGGTAGTTAGGAGGCTCACACCTGATGTTGATGTTATTGTAAGTAGGTTAGAACACATTTTTGGTGAGAATGTTATTGCTACAATTTGGCGTGCTATCAATTGGCACGGAGAGTTAAAAACCAATTCAATTGATTTTGGTAATGCTTCTTCACCATCTGTATAGATCGGGTAGATACAGAGTCACCGAATACCCCAAGAATAATTTATTGAGTAATATTCAGCTTGTAAACAAGTTACCAAGTTAAAACAAACCTTCAGATTGTTAAACAGGTGGAATCAAAATGTAATGCTAATAGAATAGACAATACAACACAGCAATATATGTAAAATGAAATATAAAATGTGAACAGAGTCGTGTCCACATTACACAGCAATAATACTATTACTAACTCCATAACAAAATACAAAAAGTGCACCATATCCCACTATGATATTTCTAAATCCATCATGAATATATAAACATGTGGCATAATCAATACAGTAACTTATACCTTGGCACTCCATATCCAATTCCCACACATGCTTAACCGGTGTAGTGCTAGACATACACATATGCCAGTACACTCTGGACGTACACTTCTTCAAATAAAAAACAATCAGCCTACAGTTGCAGACCTGGTTGGGAGGCTAACTGACACCTGTCAGCACACAGAAAAAAGACAGCCTGCAGTTGCCCTCCACCTCCTACAATGCCCAACAAAATACCATCACCATGCACAATAACCTATAGTGTTTTTAATATTATTCGTAATTTGTTTAACATTAATTTTCTATATATAATGTTGCAAAGAAAATATGCAGTTATAAATGATTATTATTACATCCTACACCTTCAGATCAGGAATTTATTGAACACTTCACACAACTGTATTTCCTATGGGGATATACGACCGACAATCTTCATGACTCACAAACTGATATATATGTACCCATTTTAAATTATCATATTTCATTCCATGAAGTACAATAAAAAATCAAGCGTTTGAAGAGTGGGAAAGCAAGCGGACCTGATGTAGTGCCCCCTGGATTATATAAAATGATTCCTGTGTCTTGGTTATATGTATAGTAACCTTGCTTAACAATATATTTATGTCCTCATTGTATCCTGTACCATAGTATAGTGCACAGTTGGTTACTGTATTTTTTTTTATATTGAAAAGACTGGGATTTAGATCTGTAATGATAGTTGCACTTTTTTCGATGTACACAATTACCAGATCATTGTTGGGGCAACTCACATTGCTTCAAAAATTGTTTTTCGCAAGGGGTCACCGACCTCATGTCTATTGTGTGTCTATTTTTTTTTTGTGGAGGATCTTATAGGATAATTGGAAATAATTGTGGTATTGATGGGTTTTTGGGTTGGTTACACATCCTTGTCCTTATGGACGACACAACATTTATTTCAACAACCAGGCGTGGTATGATGGAAAAATTAAATTTGCTCACTCAGTTTTGTAACACTCATGGACTGAGAGTAAACAGTGAGACTAAATCTGTGTGATAAATGGCAATGAACGCGATAAAGAGCAAATAGTTGTTTAGAGTATTGTTGTTGATCCCTGCGAGCAATATATATATATATATATATATATATATATATATATATATATATATATATATATATATATATATATAATATATATATATATATATATATATATATATATATATATATATATATATATATATATATACATATGTAATGTATTATTTTTCTACTGATTGGTCTATATCATCATCAGTGAAAGCAAAAGCACAAACAAGAAAGTTTCATGTCTGAAAATTTATTTGA
>NC_090740.1:90644147-90654147 GCF_036898095.1 Palaemon carinicauda
ATATATATATATATATATATATATATATATATATATATATATATATATATATATATATATATATAGACGCACATATATATATATATATATATATATATATATATATATATATATATATATATATATATAGACTCATATATATATATATATATATATATATATATATATATATATATATATATATATATATATATATATATATGGATAAATATATATTTCCCTGGTCTGGGTTTCCTTACCAATTCCCTAAAAACCTTCTCATTCAGGGCGAAGATATTCAAACTAGTTTCCAATTAATCAATTCTCCACTTGCTATACATCGCTCTCTCATTCATGTTTTTAACATGCCAATTACTAATTTTCATTTTTTTTTTCTTTACTATCTATAAACCGGGATATTCTTAGCACCCGGCTACGCCCGGGACTCGGGACCATTCTTTCATCTTCTCTTACCATTGACTGATGAGATCTGTAGAGGATTCATTGGATAGACTCATCAAAGGATATCCAGTTCCTTGTGATGCACAGCGCCTATTTAACTAAGGTAGGTGGCCAATGGTACTTCTTACTAATTCCAGTAAGATCATTCGCCAGGCATCAGTAATAGAAGCTGAAGAGACAGCTTATCTATCGCCTTAAACCCAAGCTGTCACCCTACTGCCAGTGACTTCGTCGAGATTCAGGTGGCCATTTCCTCCACACCCAAAGTTCAAGTTATTCCACCAGGTTACCTTTCCGCTTATATAACCCTTGTCAAACATGGATAGCCAAGATGTACCACCAGAACGGTATCCTGCCAGTGTCTTTAACGAGATCTAGAGGGTTATTTCCAACACAGAAACTAGTTACTTTACTTGGTTGATCATCTGCTTATATAACCTTATACAAATATGGATAGCTAAAATATGCCACCTAGCATGGTATCTAAGATATAGTGAATAGCACTTTATTTTATGATTTTAGAAAAAAGCAAATGAATCCAACTACGATGATGAGATACCACCTATTAAGAAAATATAAAAAGGCCCTCAACTAATGCAAAAAAATACTAATATTCCGTAGCAGTTTTATTTAGGCAAAGCTCATAGATTATAATCTATAAATGTTCCATTTTAATCCTGTAACATACTTAAAATATCATGGTTATTTTTGATGAAATTATTATGGGAAGTTTTATGTTTGACTTCTATATGAAAATTCTCCATGACAGATTTTTTCATCTATCTACCAAGGCTCTCCCCACAAGTTTGGCGGGTATCCAATATTAAAAAAAAAATAGTTTTTTTCTATTTGCTCCCCCCAGCCTGACGATGGATTCTACCGAGCTTGGTTGGTACAGCTAAGGTGCCTAATCCCACCCTTTCCCATTATATACCACAGATGAAGCTTCATATGTTGAAAGTATTAATACCATTACCTCAGTGGTTACCAAGGCAACCGGAGGAGGCCGCAGGACTATCGGAACTGTGCAACAGTTGCTAGCCATTCATTCCTATTTCTAGCATACTCTTCTGCCTCTCTCACATTTATCCTCCTATTACCTAAATCTTCTTACACTCCATCCATCCAACCTCTTTTACTTCACCAACCAACTCTTTCCTTCATCAACTTCTACAGCATACAGCAATTTTCCTTATCTCTACATTGGCAAAAGGACTTGAAACATTCTATGTAGTCTAATTGCTGGTTCATTTCTTAAAACAGTTATCACCATCACTACCTTGTTCCTATTATTATTATTATTATTATTATTATTACTATCCAAGCTACAACCCTAGTTGGAATAGCAAGATGCTATAAGCCCAGGGGCTCCAACAGGGAAAAATAGCCCAGTGAGGAAAGAAAATAAGGAAATAAATATATGAAGAGAACAAATTAACAATAAATCATTCTAAAATAAGAAACAACGTCAAAACAGACATGTCATATAATAAACTATCAACAACATCAAAAACAAATATGTCATAAATAAACTATAAAAAGACTATGTCCGCCTGGTCAACAAAAAAGCATTTGCTCCAACTTTGAACTTTTGAAGTTCTACTGATTCAACCACCCGATTAGGAAGATCATTCCACAACTTGGTCACAGCTGGAATAAAACTTCTAGAGTACTGCGTAGTATTGAGCCTCGTGATGGAGAAGGCCTGGCTATTAGAATTAACTGCCTGCCTAGTATTACGAACAGGATAGAATTGTCCAGGGAGATCTGAATGTAAAGGATGGTCAGAGTTGTGAAAAATCTTATGCAACATGCATAATGAACTAATTGAACGACGGTGCCAGAGATTAATATCTAGATCAGGAATAAGAATTTTAATAGACCGTAAGTTTCTGTCCAACAAATTAAGATGAGAATCAGCAGCTGAAGACCAGGCTGGAGAACAATACTCAAAACAAGGTAGAATGAAAGAATTAAAACACTTCTTCAGAATAGATTGATCACCGAAAATCTTGAAAGACTTTCTCAATAAGCCTATTTTTTGTGAAATTGAAGAAGACACAGACCTTATATGTTTCTCAAAAGTAAATTTACTGTCGAGAATCACACCTAAAATTTTGAAAGAGTCATACATATTTAAAGAAACATTATCAAT
Organism: Palaemon carinicauda; assembly: GCF_036898095.1. Classification (NCBI taxonomy): domain Eukaryota; kingdom Metazoa; phylum Arthropoda; class Malacostraca; order Decapoda; family Palaemonidae; genus Palaemon; species Palaemon carinicauda. The sequence goes on from NC_090740.1 coordinate 90,646,744, forward strand.
ACTGAGATCCGGATGTTGAGGAGCCACCGTCCTTGACCTACTTACAATAATACTTTGAGTTTTGTTAGGATTCAACTTCATACCCCATAATTTGCACCATGCACTAATTCTAGCTAAATCTCTATTAAGGGATTCACCAACCCCAGATCAACACTCAGGGGATGGAATTGATGCAAAGAGAGTAGCATCATCTGCATATGCAACAAGCTTGTTTTCTAGGCCAAACCACATGTCATGTGTATATAGAATAAAAAGTAATGGGCCAAGAACACTACCCTGTGGAACACCGGATATCACATTCCTATAATCACTATGGTGCCCATCAACAACAACTCTTTGAGATCTATTACTTAAAAAATCAATAATAATGCTAAGAAACGACCCACCCACTCCCAACTGTTTCAGTTTGAAAACAAGGGCCTCATGATTAACACGGTCAAAGGCAGCACTAAAATCAAGGCCAATCATACGAACTTCCCGACCACAATCAAGGGATTTCTGTACAGCATTGGAGATTGTAAGAAGGGCATCACATGCTCCAAGGCCTTTACGAAAACCAAATTGCAAACTAGGGAGTAGATGATTACCTTCAGCAAACCTGTTAAGACGTTTTGCCAGAAGACGTTCAAAAACTTTAGATAATATGGGAGTTATGGAAATTGGGCAGTAATCAGTGGGACTTGAGCTACCACAAACACATTTACATAGAGGAGTAACATTACCAATTCTCCAACTAGTGCTAAAAGCTCCTCTTCTTGCTAACTTGCACAAAATAACAGATAACTTTGGAGCTAAGAAATCTGCTGTCTTTATAAAAAACAAAGGAAAAATACCATTTGGGTCTACACCTCCATAAGCATCAAGGTCCATCAACAGAGCTTTAATCTCACGAGATCGAAAAGCTAAACTAGTTAGTTTAGCCTCAGGAAAACAGGAATGAGGAAGTTCAAGTTTTTCATTACTCTGTTTATTGTCAAAAACATCAGCCAAAAGGGTTGCCTTTTCCTTTGGACAGTGAGTGACTGAGCCATCTGGTTTAAGTAAAGGAGGAACTGTTGCATCTACACCAAAGAGTGCAGAATTAAGGGTAGACCACCATTTATGTTCCTGAGTTGTACCAGAAAGTGTTTCTTTTATGGTTAAATTGTACTCCTTTTCAGTTGAGGCATAAACTCTCTGAGCAAAAGCTCGAAGCTGAGTATAGTTGTTCCAGGTCAAATCTGATCTGTTACCCTTCCAAAGTTGATAGGCCTCCTGCTTCTCCAAAAAAGCACGTCTACAATCATCATTGAACCACGGTTTGTCCTTCACTCGGTACCTTAGCACACGAGAAGGGATACGCCTATCAATTATGTTGACTAGATTCTCATTCAAAGGGACAACAGGATCTACACTATTATATAATTGTGACCAATTCAAGCACAAAAGATTATGTAAAATCCCATTCCAGTCTGCTTGGGATTTCATATAAATTTTACAAGAATATGATATATCAGGGACAGGCTGCTCAGTCTTCACTAATAATGAAATCAAGGCATGATCTAGAGAGTTATAGGGTTCTGTGACTGGCCGGGCAGTACTACATTGGGTCATTCTCTCTTATTACGATTCATTTTCCCATTAGCTACACATACACTGAATAGTCTGGCCTATTCCTTACATATTCTCCTCTGTCCTCATACACCTGACAGCAATGAGTGTACCAAACAATTCTTCTTCTCTCAAGGGGTTAACTACTGCAATATAATTGTTCAGTAGTCACTTTCCTCGTGGTAAAGGTGGAAGAGACTCTTTAGTTAAGGTAAGCAGCTCTTCTAGGAAAATGGCACTCCAAAATCAAACCATTGTTCTCTAGTCTTGGAAGTGCCATAGCCTCTGTACCATGGCCTTCCACTCTCTTGGGTTAGAGATCTCTGGCTTAAGGGTACACGTAGGCACACTATTCTATCTTATTTCTCTTCCTCTTGTTTGGTTATTTTATTTTGTAGTTTATATAGGAAATTTTTATTGTAATGTTGTTTCTCTTCTTAAAATATTTTAATTTTCCCTTGTTTCCTTTCCTCACTGGGCTATTTTCCTTGTTAGAGCCCCCAGACTTATAGCATCCTGTTTTTCTAATTAGGGTTGTAGCTTAATAATAATAATAATAATAATAATAATAATAATAATCGAGATATACCTGCCTTTCACCAAAGATGCTTTATCTTGAACACATTTAGTTTCTGTCTCTTTGTCCCTTTCATTCCCCTCAGCTCCAATCCATACACCATAGTTAGTAGAATGTTTTTCGCATACAAAGCACTCTTCACATTCACCTAATCACACCCCCTTCTTTTAAGATCTCAGCCTTCACATCATCCTTAACAAGTGCTTCCACTGCTCTCGTTTCATCTAGTGCTCTCTTCACTTGTCTAGTAATCTCTCTCTAATATTCATCTTCAATCACTGAAATCTCAACACCTGCAACTTCCTATTATATCCTCAACATTCAAGAACCCTTCGATCTATTCATCCCACTTCTTTCTTTCTTCATCTACTTTCAGCAACCTTCCATTTTCATCTTTCCCTGTCTTTTAGTTATTTTATTTCATCCCAAATATTCGTATTCTTTGTTTATAAAAACGACACAGATTTATCTCTTCAAATATTTTCTACTTATCTACAACATTTCTCAGCAGCCTTTCTTCGTATGTCCTCTTTTTCATTTACATTTTCATTTTCACTCCATTCCGCCATTCATTACCCTTCCTCATGCTGAATTCAACAAATATATCTTGCCACACATATCACTTCTAAGCACAACAAAATGTTCTTTTACTGACTTCCATTCTCACCTTCACATGTATGCCAATCCCAATGTTTCTTGTTATACACTTTTTATCTCTGTTGTTTTAAATTCTTCAACTTTCGCTACCTTCCTTTTACATCTCCCATTCTATTTCACCACTCTTAGCTACTACTAACTTTCCTTCAACCAAAAATAATCAAACATACTGTTAGTCATACCCCTAAATATTACACATCTTTCATTCTTCCAAACATCCTTCTTGTTATCAACACATAACCCATCAATGCCTTTTCTACCACTCTTCCATTTGCCACTATTTCACATGTATACAACTCATGACCAGCTATTGCTCAATACACACATCTACTGTGGCAGTCTCTCACCGCTCTCATTTTCCCCTGGTAAGCTATATTTTCTAATTTCACCTTCTACCTCTCCAGCACCCACTCTGCCATTCAAGTCGCACATCACAACTGCATAATTCCTGCTACTCAGTCATTCTGCGCACCTTGTTTATTCATCTAAGAATTTATTCCTCTCTTTAGTGTTCTCACACTGTGGCCTATACACACTGACAAAAAACAAACATTCCCTACCCAACCAAATCCTAACCCACTTTAACCTAGACGATAACTAATTCCATTCCACTTCTTTACCAGCCATCCATTCAATCAACAATAAAGCCTCACCCTTTGTGGCTCTTCCCCTTGCAAACCCAGACACACTACTTGTCATTTCACCAAACTTTACTTCACACTTCCAGTTTAACTTTCTCTAACACAAAGTGCTATGTTTGTCAGGAATTTATGAGAAACCTCGTTTCAGTAACAAACCGATAATATTTTCAAACTAATTGGTTATTTATATAAAAATTAGTGTAGGGTACTATTGAAACATTTTAGTTCCTTTCGCCGCTGGAACCTCACCATCGTTGTGACCTAAGAATGGGAAGTTTGGGGAAACCTATAGATCTATCTGTTAAGTAACCAGCAGCCATTGTCTGGCTCTCCCTGGTCCAAGCTTGGGCGTAGTGGAGGTTTGGACCCAGATCATGTGTGTATATGGTCCGTCTTTAGGGCATTGTCCTGTTTGATATAGCAATTTCACTGTCCCTTCCCTCTGCCATTCATGACCGCCCTTTAAATCTTCAACCGACCCCAATGAATGACAGAGACAAGAGGCAACGATAATGCTACCTAGCCTCGCAGGTCAACATCCTGGAGACTAACTGTATATACATATCATCAGAGCCAAATGGTCCTTTCTTATTACCATTAGACCAGGGAGTGGCAGGCAATAACTACTGATAACTCAGCATGTAGACTCAGCTAACCAGCCCACATACCAAGCTTACAAGGATAGTGAAGTTGAATAAAATACAAGAAACTATCGATCATGAATTGGTCTGGAACCCACATCCATCAGATCACTAGACAGGGACGTTTCCAGTCGGCTACCACGATCGTATTTCATCTAAGTATTTTTGGTTCTTAAAAGTGCAATATTTATGCTAATGATAATATAGTTGGTCCTAGGACATTGCAATTCTTTTTCGACAATAAAAATTCAGTGAATCATGTTACTGGTGCTGCCAGTAATATAATCATTTAATATGCTGCTACCAAGCAGCATAAGGATGAGGATGAGTAATAATGAAAACGCATCTGAATTTATTCTAGCAATATTGTCGTAAGTTGTAATATACGCCTATCGGGTAACCTATTGGCATTAATTTTCGTCGATATTTCATTGTTTAAAAAAAAGGGGTGGGTGGGAATAAAAGAGTTCACTTTGGTTTAGGATTTAAGAGTGTTTTTATTCTACTTTTGGGTTTATTTACTTCTTATTATCATTATTTTTAGGTACAGACTCTGCCCTAAACTCTGCCGCAGAGTTGGATGGTATTTTGATACGCATAACAGAGTAGGTTGATTTTACGATATTCAAACAAGCAGAGAGTGTTTTGAATCTATCAAATGTTCATCATTCAAGCAATCATTTACTTTAACACCTCATATTTACTTTATGTTTGACAAAATTGAAGTAAAATTATTCAGTTATGATAGGTTCCAGATGGCGTAAGTATACCAAAAATATAGAGTGTAACCAAATTATTAAAAGAAGCTGCAGTTAAATAACTTCTAAGGGGATATTCAATTTATTATAATGACTTCTTGTCATGTGTCAAAAGATCTCTCACTAATTATTAGGAAATGATATTGGAATTATATCGATAAGACCACAAGGAGGTAACAGTAACTGAATTGCCTTGGATATATGGCAGGGCACCCCAAAATAGTCGGACTGCACAAGGTATATTCCTTATTTGGCCTATTCGTTTACCAAAAGTGGTCTTAAGCTCTGATCATAACTTCAATAATAAGTCCCTACCTAGTCATTTTTATTTGTACTAAATTTGTCGGTCGTAAAAAGGCCATGTATTTATCTAAATTTTGGACACAAATTATATCTAACTATACCTTGAAGTAAAGACAGTTATAATCCCTGCATATGGTGTTTGTTAGTCAATAAAATCAGGATTAGTCTTGTCCTATTTGTACTATTAATGAAAGATTTTTAAATATTTTGGTTTCATGTACTTAGTAGTATAGAAGGATATTAGGACCATAAAGATATCCTCCTACGCCTAACTCTTATTTGAATATCCACTTAGCCTCCATGTGTGGCTTCGTCAAGATTAAAATTAATTATTTTGAATAATAAAAATTATCTTAAATACCAGCTGGACCATATATATATATATATATATATATATATATATATATATATATATATATATATATATATATATATATATATATATTATATATATATATATATACACACACACACACACACACACACACACACACACACACACACATATATATATATATATATATATATATATATATATATATATATATATATATATATATATATATATATATATACACACACTCACACACACACACATATATATATATATATATATATATATATATATATATATATATATATATATATATATAATTAGTAGGTTGGCCAGGGCACCAGCTGCTCGTTGAGATACTACCACTAGAGAGGTATTGGATACTTTGACTGGCCAGACAGTAATGCATTAGATCCCTCTCTCTGGTTACGGCTTTTTTTTCTTTGCCTACACTTACACAGAATAGTCTGGCCTATTCTTTACATATTCTCGTCTTTCCTCGTACACCTAACAACAATGAGATATTTAACACTTCTTCACCCAAGGGGTTAATTACTGTACTGCAATTTGTAGTGTACTTTCCTGTTGGTAAGGGTAGAAGAGACTCTCTATAGTAAGCAGCTCTTCTAGGAGAAGGACACTCCAAAATTAAACCATTGTTCTCTAGTCTTGGGTAGTGCCATAGCCTCTGTATCATGGTCTTCCACTGTCTTGGGTTAGAGTCCTGCTATCAATATGGATGTCATGAGATTCAGGTAATAAAAGTTTGTGGCCGGCATAACAAATTTTATTTGTGTTTGATCTACCGGAATCCAGACATGGATGATTCTATCTTCGATTGTATTCTTACCATTATGGCTAAGATACAAGAAGATGATAAAAAGACTTCATTTTTGTTTGGTGGTGATTTTAATGCTCACCATAGGGAGTGGTTAAGTTCTATCTCTCCTACCGATTGCCATGGCTTAAGAACTTTAGACTTTGCCTCTGAATCAGGCTGTGAGCAAATCATAAATGAAGCTACTCACAGGTCTTGTAATTGCTTGGACCTCGCATACATTTTCTCCCCTGGCGTTATAACTAGTAAGTTTGGTTCTCCAGTCAGGACATATGATCATGCCTTGATTTCATTAGTAGTAAAGACTGATCAGCCTGTCCCTGATATATCATACTCCTGTAAAATTTATATGAAAACACAAGCAGACTAGAATGGGATTTTGCATGATTTTTTTGTGCGTGAATTGGTTACGATTATATAGTAGTGTAGATCCTGTTGTCCCTTTGAATGAGAATCTAGTCAACATAATCGATAGGCGTATCCCTTCTCGTGTGCTAAGGTACCGGGTGAAGGACAAACCGTGGTTCAATAATGATTGTAGACCTGCTTATTTGGAGAAGCAGGAGGCCTATCACTTTTGGAAGGGTAACAGATCAGATTTGACCTGGAACAACTATACCCAGCTTCGAGCTTTTGCTCAGAGAGTTTATGCCTCAACTGAAAATGATAACAATTTATCCATAAAGGAAACCCTTTTTGGTACAACTCAGGAAAATAAATGGTGGTCTACCCTTAAATCTGCACTCTTTGGTGTAGACGCAACAGTTCCTCCTTTCCTTAATCCAGATGGCTCAGTCACTCACTGTCCAAAGCAAAAGGCAACCATTTTGGCTGTTGTTTTTGACAGTGAACAGAGTAATGAAAAACTTGAACTTCCTCATTCTTGTTTTCCTGAGGCTAAACTAACTAGTTTAGCTTTTCAATATCGTGAAATTAAAGCTCTGTTGATGGACCTTGATGCTTATGGAGGTGTAGACCCAAATGGTATTTTTCCTTAGTTTTTTATAAAGAGGAGGTTTTAGTACTTGTTGGAGAATTGGTAATGTTAATCCTCTATGTAAATGT
>NC_090740.1:90666647-90686647 GCF_036898095.1 Palaemon carinicauda
TTTACCAATTTTTATATATGCAGATGAGCAACCTGTTGGAATAACGGGAACTTTGGTTGTGGAGAAAATGCCCCCTTAATACTCGATGAAGTCACTGGCAGAAGGATGAAGAACCGTTTTTAAAGCAAAAAATAATATGTCGTTTCGGCTACTACTCCTATGTTTGGTGATTGATCTTAATGATATTAGTATGGACTGGCAGTAGTCACTTACCTTAGTTAGATATGCTATGCAAATAACAAGGAACTGGTGATTCTTTGATAAATCTAGCTAATAATCACTCTATGACATTAGTCAGTCAATAAAAAGAGAATATGACAGAGTAGCCCTCAGTCCTGGGTGTACCGGGATGCTAAGAGTCTTCAGCTTTATAAATACTAGTATTAGAAAATGAAATGTTAGAACCAAGAATCACATTGAAATGTTACAGCAAATGTAGAGTGAATATATGAAATTTATCTTGGATATCTGGGCTTTAAGTCTGGCGGTATTATGGAGTTTCTCTTGAATATGTTGTATTTCATTAAGTTTGTTCATGAGCATGACAAGTTTAACATCAGTGGAGTTGTATTCAAATCAAAAGAAAAATTGTGAACAGTGGAGTGCTCCAAGGGAATGAGTTGTCACCTATGTTGTTTATTCTCCTCGCCTAAGCTGTAAAGTAAAAAACAGTTGGGTATGGTGGGGAAGGCTTGGACTGGTTTAGAAATAGGGAATTAGCTGAGCTAGAGTATGCTGATGATGCGGTCCTTATTAGCAGACCACCATATAGTTTGCAATAATTGCTAACTAGAGTGCATAAAATATCACATAATGTTGGGCTCAAGATGAATATAAGAAAGAGATGATAAGAACAGAATATGAAATGGAAAAAAAAATATTATTAGGAGGAGAAAAGATTTAGATAAAGTCATTTAAATATCCAGGAACTATGATCTCTAATAAAGCATCTTTGAAATTAGTTTAATGGAACTTGAAAAAGATCAAATCACATAATGGCTTGGTTAAGTGATCTTTTTTTCTTTTATCAAATCACCTGAAATTAGATATAGAAATCATGCTATATATCAGATCAGTGATACTATATAAATATGAGTCGTGATATGATAATGAAACAATATCCAATATATTTTGTAGTTTTGAGAACAAAGCCCTCAAAAGAATAATAATAGCTAAATAGCACGACGTGATTAGCAAAGAAATTCCAAGAGAGATTACTGGAGTCGCATATGTGGATGGGATCATAGTGAGGGGTAGATAGAGAGGGTTTGGACATGGTCTTCAAAATCCCCATTAGAAGTTAGCTCACAAAACTTTCAACTGGCCTTCACAAGACACTAGAAGAGTAAGTAGATCATGGCCTACATGTTTAGGATTATTAAACGTTAAGTAAAAGGTAATGAATGGAGAAGTATTGATTTGAAAACTGAAGATACAGACGACTGGTGCAATCAATCCGAGGTCCTTTGCATCAATAGGAGTAGGAGGAAATAATTATTATTGAACCAATGAACTTTTAAGAAAGTGCAGTGAAATCCTGGAATGTGGGCAAAAGGAATATATTTTTTTTTTCATTGCAAATAAAAACTATCATCAATAGATATAAGTGTGGAGGTGGACTTGATTGGATTGAAACACTGAGTATACAAAGAATGCAAGAATGTGAGTTTCCATAATTTATGTATATATTTGATATTATTTAGAGAAAAAAAAAACATCGAAAATTAATAAAAAAAAGTTGTGATATTATTATTACAATTGAGGGGTAGTTAATTGAGATATAGATAACATGCCCTCTGAGTAGCAAAAATAAAATAAATAGAGTATTATGCGGTACAATAGCGCTTATAAGGCCAATACTTAATTTAGTATGAGGTAGAAATTTATAGGTATATATATATATATATATATATATATATATATATATATATATATAAATATATATATATATATATATATATATATATATATATATATATATATATATATATATATATATATATATAAATATATATATTTATATATGTCTGGATATATATATATATATATATATATATATATATATATATATATAAATATATATATATATATATATATATATATATATATATATATATATATATGTGTGTGTGTACATATATATAAATATATATATATATATATATATATATATATATATATATATATATATATATATATATGTATATATATAAATATATATATATATATATATATATATATATATATATATATATATATATATATATATATATACATATATATATATATAAATATATATATATATATATATATATATATATATATATATATATATATATATATATATATATATATATATCGAAAGAGTACTAGAAACTACTATTTATGTTATTTATAAACTCAGAGAAAGCTTTTGACTTTGTCAAAATCTCAGCATGGATGAAAACCTTCCAAAAGCATGGAAGAGAAGAGTCTTATGATAGATCACTTTAAGGTATCTATACGGAAAATACAGAAATCCTAAAACTACGTAAAGATGGTGAGAAAACTCCAACCAAGAAAGGAGTAAAAGAAGCACACTTTTAAATTATTCAGATTATGCTTAGGAAAATTTTGACACTTTAGATTAGGAAAACTTAGAAAATGATATTAATGGGGAGTACCTATATAACATAAGATCTGCTGACATAGCTGAATCATGGGAGGAAGTAGAAAATATGATTGAAGATTTGAATAGAGAAATCAGAAATATAGGGAGTCAAAACGAACATTAGGAAATTAATATTAATTTTCAATTAAAATGCAGAGAGACAACAAATAATACTTATGGATGAATCTCTAGAGTTTGTTAATGAGTATACTTACTTAGGACCTTTTTTTTTCACACGACAAGAGACGGAATTTATAAGAAATATAAGAATGGATTCGAGAGGATATAGTAAACAAACAGATTATGAAAATTAGAATGCCACTTTCTCTGAGAAAAATAAAAAAATTTAAAGGGATGGTCCTACCTGTATTAACTTATGCATCAGATTTTTTTAGACCTTACTAAAGCCTTAGAACACAAGCTAGATAGATCTCAAAGAGCTATGGAAAGAATAATTATGAAAATATCACTAAGAGACAGAAAAAGAGCAATATGGAAACAACAGAAAACAAAAGCAGAGGATTTTTTTAACAACATGTAAGCATAAGAAATTGACTTGGCAATACATATGATAAAAATGACAGACAATAGATGGACATTGATAATATCGGGCTGGGTCCCTAGAGATTGTAAATACAGCAGAGGAAGCACGAAAAGACGTTCTGGTTAAATATTTTCCTTCAAAAAATTCGTATTTCGAATCCTGCCTAAGGAAACAATTTATCCTTGGAAACTAAGAACTTTCTTCTAAATTGTGTTCAACGTAATATGTCTATCCTAAACTGCATTAACTCTGCAATTCTCCTTTCTGAGTTCTTCTAGGATTTTTTTTTTCAGAGTATAGTAAGTTTTCACATGAAGTTTAAATGTTTTAATTTTGTTATTTTTTAATTGTTGCCTGTCATGAATATTTTCTTCATATGATTATATCTTTTGTGTTGAATATTTTCATTATTTAATTCTTTAGTTTCATTCATTTTACTATTCCATCTCTAAATATATTATGTTATGTGCAATTTTATAGTTCCAACATTTAGAATGGTGTAAGGACAGAACTTGGTAAAGCGAGTGTTCAAGTTGTCATAATGGTATAAAAACAAATCCAACACAATAGATTTATTCTTGTAAGCAGTTCGAATTTTTATGACATATAATAACTCCAAAGGGCATCTAAACATGCTCCAGTAAAAAAAAAAAGGTATTTTAATTTTTCCGACGCCACGTTCTCATAAGAAGTTAGCTGGATTCCGTAGCCTTGTGGGCTATTACTTAGAATTAAGAAGAGGTTTTGGAGAGATAGGGAGACACCTATGCTTGGGTGACACTTTGGCGATACGGCCATAACGATACGGTGAGCTGAGGATATTGCCATACACACTCATATATATATATATATATATATATATATATATATATATATATATATATATATATATATATATATATATATATATATATTAGTGTGCTACTGTTATTAACACACATTGAGTATGTGTTGTTTGAGATGTTGAGTCTTGAATCAAAGTCCAGCATGGTAACTTTAAAATGGTTTATTCTCTAAAAACAACAGTGTTAAACATCTCCATCACAGGAGTACAGCTGGTTTGGTTGGATGACCAATTCAGGTGAAGTATAGATAAGAACTGCCTAAAATATCGATATCACATATATCGTATGTTTAGTTGTCTCAGCATTGAAACACAATATGTAAACATTCTTCTAGGAAGATACCTGCATCCGGTGACGACACAATATTTCAAACGGTATGCATTTGTGTTTATGCTTCAGAAAAATCTTACATTGCTGAGAAATGCAAAATACATCCTGTTATGATATTATCTGACTACAGCAAATCTCACGCTAGCTTCTTCTTCCACAATGACATATTACATTAGCTCGGCCAGCTATCTCAATTTTTTTTTTCAAAAAATTTAACAACACGCAAAAATATGTTTACTAGGAGTGTGACTGGATATATGTATTGTTCTTTGTTTAACTTTAGCCATAAGCAAATGAGGACGAATGTCCAAATAGGCACATGAAAAAAAAAATAACAATAATGCATATGAAAAGATATTACCAAAGCAAAGAAAAAAATGCATGATAAATACAGATCACATATATGGTACATTGCTAGCAAATGATTATATGGTACCCCCAAAAAAATACTGATATACATATGATTCGGTAACTTGTTAAAGAATAATTGTTACCTTTGTCAGAAACATAGATTAACACAATACGGTAATTAATAAAAATATTTGTTACCTTGGTAAAGATTCATTTTTAGTGCATAAACATGAATTCCTGGTACGTACACGTACCACGGTTTCGTACATATATATATATATATTTATATATAGGGCTTATATATTTTATTAGATGCCCATAGATTCTGTTATTTTTTTTTTCTCTTTTCTTTTAACATTCCGGCTTATATATTTTATTAGATGCCGAGAGAAAAAACTTATTTATTTTTTTAAATGTTTTTAAATGTATTTTTAACAATGCAAATGTTCTATAGTTTCTTCAATTACATATTACTAGCGTACTAACTGCTTTTCGTACACACGCTATTCCCAGACAATTTTACTCCTTTTAGCGAATGAGGTGGCCACTTCAAACGGCTTTAAACTGAATTAAATAAGGAGTTGTGTCTGGACATAGCAAAACATTCTGTTTTAGCTGCAAACTGTTCCGTAACCTACGCCAAACAAGGATGTTCACGCCGATAAATATCATCACGGTCACAACTGTTCCTGCTAGTAGTATGGGGTGAAGAAATTCCTTATAAGTCGGTGACAGGTGGTCCATCTCGGTCAATTTCATCAACTGCTTGGCTACCTGTTTGTTGTATGGGAGAGGTAGTGATGGCATTGTAGTCGTCCACGTGAAGTTCGCGAAGTAGGCTCGTTCTCTGATGATGGTTTTTATCCCGGTCACCATGGAATTAGGGGAAGTCCCGATATAACAATCTGCTGCAATGAAGATTTTTGCATAGGACGTGGATCTGTCCGGGCATGATACATTGAAGCCATCCTTGTCGTATCCTATCCACGAGCCGTTGTTCAGTCTGCAATTGAACTCCTTATTGTCAAAGGGATAAAGCTTATCCAGACAATTTTCACTTGTATGGGAGAGAGCACCGTCTAGCACTATACCTAACTCGCATGAATCCATTAAGTTTTTATGGAATTCAAATGAGTCAGCTGTACATATTTTTCTATCCATTGCGTCTGAACAGTGAGTTAATTGATTTAAGTCTTTATTGACCTTATATGTTTCCTTGTCTGGGGAAATCAATACGTGTCCTGTCAAACTGGATATTACTGGATTTGAGTGATTCGTCATGAAAGTCGGAAATGGTGATATCCTGTAAGATTGCCAGGCATCAGAAGAATCAAAGGGAATTGTAATCATAATCTTGTTATTTTCAACACTTACTGTAATTAGGCTGTAATAAAATTCTAATCTACGTTCGTTTAACAAAGGAACATAGCCTAGTTTCTCCCTTCCGTTCTCCAGAACTAACTTTAAGTATTTTATAGGCAACAAATGGGGCGACAGTACACCTTTATTTGCTAACGTGATAGCTTCTACATAATCTTTGGATTTCTCAATGAAATGTGCAATTCTGTTATGTATGTGATCTATTTTTGAATCATAATACATTAACGTTGCCAACAAATCCTGTACTTCCATAATCTGACTGATATTACTTGAATGTTCATTTACTAAATCCATAATTTGATTGATTGAAGCTAACTGATTCCTTAGTTCTGACATAATCAATTCATCTTCATGAGTCAAGAACTCAATTTTCTTATTTTGATTACTAATCTTAAGACGATTGGAAATTCCTAAACCTAAACTTGCAATAGACCCAAAGATGTTTAATGCACCAAAAATAAACGGGTTTCGTCTTTCTTTATGTTCGTGCCCTACAGTCAAAATCAAAAGGTCACGAGCCAAAGATTCTGTCTCGTAAGTTTTATTTTGCAAGTCATCAGATAGCATCTCTGCAACTTTTCGTGTCGATCCAAGCGAACTCTCTGTAGTCAAATGAAAATGTCTTCTATGCAACTCATCTAATGAGACAGCAAACCTTGCAATGGCGCTTTTTAAGCTAGTGACATCATTCTCTGGAAGAAAAATTGCTTGCATATGCACTTCCACAACTACGTTGCTTGATGTAATAAAAACGTCTTCTTGTCTTTCAACTATAGTGCCATATTTAAAATATATAATTTTAGTTTTAGAGCTCGTCCCGCACGAGAAAAATGTCTGAGCGAACAATATCACTCCCAACAACAAAAAATTCATCTTGGAAACCTGTAACGAGAAAAATATATGTAATTACTCCTGTATTAAGAAGAAAACTTTTAATCATACAAATGAAAATTTTTCCCTCACTTCTTTCTCTCTCTCTCTTTTTTTTTTTTAATTTCTTATGTGAGCCAATGGTACTATTCTCTCACGTTTTGAACTCTAAACCTATTGGCCGTTAATGTTTCCAAAATGTTAAATGGGCCTTCAAACTAAGGTGTTAGTTTATAATTGAGTCCTGTACGTACATTTACCTGTATATATATATATTATCACCCACGGTATATGTTTTAGTTGGCTTCGCTATTTTATCATGATTCCTTTTCATTATGATTTGTGATTCTTCTAAATTCTTTCGAAGGATATCATATCGACTTTCGCTTGCATTTATACATTCTTTTAAAGGATTTGATAGATTAGTTGTAGGCGTTAATACATGGAAAGGCGTTCTAACTGGGGTACCATACAATGCTTCATGCGGTGACAATTTAATTGATATATGATATGAATGATTCAGAGTACTCAGTACCGCAAGTATTGCAATATCCCAGTTGGGGTCTGATCCCACTAGTGTTACTCTTAATATATTTAAAACCTTCCTATTTGCTCTTTCCACTAGCCCATTCGACTCTGGGTGATATATCATGGTATTTATTTTCTTTATGCTAAGGAATTCACACAATGAGGTGAGAAAGTGATAATTAAATTCACCACCCGAGTCTGAGATTATCATGTGTGGAATTCCATGTTTACAAATGTAACACTTGTAAAACTTCCTAGCGCATTCAATCGCAGTTTTAGTTTTAAGCGCTATTAGTTCTGTATATCGAGTTAAAGCATCTATAATTACTAAGAGGTGCTTATTTCCTCTGTCTGACTCGTAAAATCCTGTTAACAAATCTAAATGTATTCTTTCAAAGGGTTGATTGGGCACGGGATAAGTCCCTAGGCTGACAGGTGTTTTCGTACGCCCTTTGTTTTCCTGACATGTGCGATAATTAGCTATGTGTTTTTTTTTATATCTGTAAGCATTGTATGCCAATAAAACAATGATTTGGCTTTCTGTGACATTAATGAGAACCCCGGGTGTCCATGTAATGGATTTGCATGCAAACAATTCAGGACAGTGGAAATATGTGAGATTGGTACCACTACCTGGTCGTTAGTTACATGTGGTGTATTGCGGGTTTTCCTTGTCACGGTCCTACACAGAATATTATCTTTGATTATATAATTCTGCTGCTTATACTTTATATATCCCTTTTCCTTATGATTGCCTTTCAAAGCATTTATAATTGTTTCTATTTTCTGATCTTTTCTTTGCTCAGTCTGTAATAATTCAGCGCTCCAGCCTAAATCTTCTTGTTCAGATATCGTTTTAACAATAGGCATGGATGTTGATATATCTATTAATTCAGCTGAAGGCTCCGTACAAGATGACACGGGGTTGCGTGACAATGCATCCGCAATGATATTTGCTTTCCCAGGTAAATACCCGATTCTCGCGCCAAAGTCTTGAATGATCAAATGCCACCGAGTTCGTTTAGGGCTGTGGTTGAAGCCTTTAAAGAACTCGGTTAGTGGTTTATGGTCAGTAAGAACCTTAACGGGATAACCGTATATTATGAACTTAAAATGCACTAGTGAATTAACAATAGCTAGCCCTTCCTTGTCTATTACTGCATAGTTACTTTCGGAAGTTCTCAGTTTTCGAGAATAAAAAGCTATCGGGAAAAATTGTTTATCATATTGCTGAAGCAATACCCCTCCTACTCCTAAGTCTGAAGCGTCTGTTGCAATGAAGAATTCCTTACCGAAGTCAGGAAATTTTAAGATAGGAGAACTACACAGTTCATCTTTCAAGGTATTAAACGCCTGTTGATGATGCTCAGACCATAAGAAATCTACGCCCTTCTTCGTAAGATCAGTTAAAGGAGCGGCTATTATTGAATAGTTGCGTATAAAACGCCTGTAATATCCACTACAACCCAAAAATTGCTGTATTTCCTTGACATTAGTAGGTATGGGAAAATTACGTATAGCCGACACCTTATCATGGACTACTTTAAGACCTTGGCTTGACACCATGAAACCCAAATATATTAATTTTTTTTTGAAAAATTCACACTTACTAATCTTTACCCTTAAGTTGTGTTGTCTTAATCTCTGTAGTACTAGTTCTAACTTACATAGATGTTCTTCTAAAGTGTTGGAAAAGATTACAAGATCGTCCATATAGGCATGCAATATATCCTCTAACAAGTCTCCAAACACTATGTTAATCATTCTTGTAAATGTTATGGGAGCACAACGTAAACCAAAAGGCATCCGTGAAAATTCATAATGTCCCCTGGCTGTGCTGAAGGCTGTGTATGCGATACTATCTTCTTCTAATGATATCTGGTGAAAGCCTTTAAGTAAGTCCAAACTGGTAAAATATTTATTCTGACCTAACAAAGACAAAATATCGTCAGTACATGGCACTGGGAATCGATCAGGGATCGTCTCCTCGTTTAGACGACGGAAGTCTACGCAGATACGCCATGTTCGATCTTTTTTCGGTACAACTATTAATGGAAAATTATAAGGGCTGTTTGATTTCCTAATGACTCCTTCTTCTAGCATTTTACCTACTTCATCATTTATTTCATTCTGGAATTTCATAGGGAGTCTGTACGAGGGTACATAGATAATTTTCTGCTTGTCCTTTAACCTTATTTGATGCTCGATTGCATCTGTTTTTCCTAAGGATCCATCCATAGTGGAAAAAACATCATGATATTTAGTTAAAAGTCCAAAAATTTTCTGCTGAATTTCTTCGTCTTGAATGTCTTTATTGATTTTATTTTTAATAGATTGCAAAAGAGATTCATCCGCAACTGATTGAGCGTGATTGATTTCAGCAACGGTAAGAATACGATGTTTATAAACTTCTACATCCAAGATATGTAGATTTTTGTGAATTACTAAAGTGTTATTTAAATGATTACAGACTGCAATATTACATTGTTGATGTGAGCCTACTGTATAAATAGCTTGTGTGACAGACAATCCGTTAGTTTACAAAGTGTCGGAAAGGATTAATATTTCAGATCCCGGTAATGTTTTCTTTATTTGCACTATTAAATTCGAAGGTACGTTTGGCTCGATAGATTGCGTGCAAGATGATATTACGGGTGAACGAGAATTCTGCTGGGTCGCGTATATTATTTCTTTATTAGTGAGACAAGTTATTGGTTCTTCAACGTACGTTACGGTTACATTTGTCGTCTCCTTTTTATCCAAAACTGATTTTAAGGTATTAGAAGACTTATAGAATTTCCCTTTGATATACTGTACACGCCGTGCTTGGCAGGGGCTAATATAATGTTTTGATTTCCCATAGATGGGTATCCTATAATTACAGCTGGATACATATCAATGTTTTGTACAACAACAAGTGTATCTGCAAACGTGTGTTTACCGACTTTGAATTGAACATGAGTTATGCCTTTGACATTTAATTCATTATTTCCTATACCCGAGAGTCTTACTCCGGATTTTCCTATCGGAAAGTTCAAAAACAACAAATGATGTGTCCTCAAATCCATGATATTACGTGGACTACCGGAGTCAAAAAGTAATGTAAAGGATTTGTGTTTTAAATTTACAGCATATAATGTTGGTCGTAACTCATTTTGGCTTATTATTGTATGAATTCGTTGCAAATCTACGGGAGCATGCACTGTTTTACTTAATTCGGCCGTGTGTTTCATAGGAAAATCTATTGCCCCACAATGATCTGATAAAACATTAAATTGATTATTCAATACTATTGATGTTGACATGAATGACCTTGACCCAACATCACTCTCTTCCCCACTGGAGTTAATTATGTGGTATTTGCTTTGCTCTGCACATTCTGAAAATTAGTCTGACCTTGCGAGGTCTGATTTGACGACCCAGGCTCAGCGTTTTTTAAAGAAGTGTTTGTTTGTTTCGGATTCATAACTACATTGACGTTTGGCTGTTTCTTCTTATTGTTAAAATGACGATTTTTCTTTTTATTTCCATATGGAACTGACTGTGGAATTGACTGTGTATTTCTAGGATTCTGTTGTGTCTTACGCGAGTAACACTGACTATATGAATGAGTCGAACTATTATGTACCGAACAGAATTTCGTTCTGCAGTCCGCGATTAAGTGACCTTGACGTTTGCAATTATAACACGTCATTCACGCAACTTGACTATTATTAACTACATTTACTTGTTTTGGCTTTGTTTCATTCTTTGCAAAAACTTGAGTTAACACGGGATCGAGGTCTGGACACTTAGCCATGTGTTTCTTTATCTGTTTATATACATCCAATTCCGTACTTGCAGGCGTTAACTTTTTATCAAAACACAGCACTAAAGCTTCAGACAACAGAAGTGTCATGCAAGTTAAATACATTAATCGTAAAAAGTCTTTCACGGAGATGTTATCTCTAGTAACCCAAGTGGAATTACCTAAAATATCTTGATATTCATTAAGCCTATCAGCTATGAGAGCTGCTCTCTCAATAACATTAAGCCGATTCATAGTGGCTTGATTAAGTGTATTTCTTAACGTTAATACTACATCCAAGGCTTCTTCACCCCCATAGACCGCGCGTAACCTAACTTTGAAATCATCCCAGGTAACTGCTTCTTGAAATGAAACACCTCTTAAATACGCACTCGCATCCCCCTTAGAAAAATCTATAAAACTTTTAGCTTCTTGTAATTGTAAAAAAGGGTCTACGATTTGTTTGGCATTTAAATGGGCATCGACGGATGAAATCCATGACTCCACATTTTGAGGCAAGAACCCATTAACCCGACCCTGAAAAGAAAGCATTGCAGACCTGGCATTTACAAGCGTCACAATCGGGAGAGGATTAATCTGTCCTACGCCACTAGGTCCAGGGATGGGGCTCACAGGGGGCGTCATGACTACTGTACTTCTTTTCCTATCTCTTCGACCCCTTGCAATTCTATCAAAATATCTATATGAATACAGACGTCCACTGCGTAAACGCATAAGCACCCAATGATAAAGATTATAACACAATTCCCCAAAACAATGCTACTAATCCCAAGACATTTCCCGAGAATTTCTGAAAGAAAACAGAACAAAAAGATATTTCCCGAGAATTTCTGAAAGAAAACGGAATTAGCACAAAGAGAGAAAAAAATTCTAGATGAGAATTCTGAGTTGAAAACAGTTTCCTTTAATGAAAGGAAAATAAAAGATAAGCAAACCACTCACCCCGGTAATAATCGACTAACGAGTCGTGATAACTACTCTTCACTGCCCAAACTGATATGAATATGAAAATTGTACTTAGCTTTATATGGTTCTGTGTGATGTCGTCATATCCTCTCTCTCTCTTGATGTTTGGATGCATGCGTCGGTCCGATTCCCTCTCTCTCTCTTGATGTTTGGGTGCATGCGTCGGTCCGATTCCCTCTCTCTCTCTTGATGTTTGGGTGAATGTTTCGGTCCAATTTCCGTTGAATGTAGTGCTTCCTGGATATGTTTTGTAAGCGTTGAACGTCAGTCCTTGGGTTTCCTAGGATGTTGATTGAAGAACCAGTTCATCAGTTTGTATGTATAACATTCATTAAATGTTTTAGTCTTCGATGGACTATGATACTTAGTCAAAATTGTAGATTCATTACTGTTGATTTCTTGAAGATCTTTCTCTGGTTTTTACAGCTTTGTTTTTGATTTCTTGAAGATCTTCCTCTAATTCTCAGACTCTTATTATTAATTTCTTGAAGATCTTTCTCTGATTCTTAGAGTTTTAGCGCTGCCACCATTTATTAGTGTGCTACTGTTATTAACACACATTGAGTATGTGTTGTTTGAGATGTTGAATCTTGAATTAAAGTCTAGCATGGTAACTTTAAAATGGTTTATTCTCTAAAAATAACAGTGTTAAACATCTCCATCACAGGAGTACAGCTGGTTTGGTCGGATGACCAATTCAGGTGAAGTAAGGATAAGAACTGCCTAAAATATCGATATTACAGATATCGTATGTTTAGTTGTCTCAGCATTTAAACACAATATGTAAACTTTACATTCGTCTAGGAAGACACCTGCATCCAGTGACGACATAATCTTTCACACGGTATGCATTTGTGTTTATGCTTCAGAAAAATGTTACATTGCTGAGAGATGCAAAATACATCCTGTTATGATTTTATCTGACTACAGCAAATCTCACGCTAGCTTCTTCTTCCACAATGACATATTACATCATGTGTTTTAAACATGTAATAACTAGCTATTACATATATATATATATATATATATATATATATATATATATATATATATATATATATATATATATATATATATATATATATATATAAACAAATATATATATATATATATATATATATATATATATATATATATATATATAAACAAATATATATATATATATATATATATATATATATATATATATATATATATATATATATATATATATATATATGTATATATATATATATATAAACAAATATATATATATATATATATATATATATATATATATATATATATATATATATATATATGTACATATATATATATATATATAATAAAACATATATATATATATATATATATATATATATATATATATATATATATATATATATATATATATATATATATATATATATATATATATATGTACATATATATATATATATATAATAAAACATATATATATATATATATATATATATATATATATATATATATATATATATATATATATATATATATATATATATATATATATTCTCACTGAGCTGGTTTAATGAAGAAAACATAATGTAGCTTATTCATGATATTATTTATGTACTCATATGCGCATCAAAGAGAGGTCAGCCAGCTTTTAAGAGGAATTCCTCTTTTATAGATTAAAGTTTATCAAGTAAATTACTCATGATTTTTATCGTCAATTTAATTGTTATCTTTATTCAAGTTAGTATAAATAAATTTCGTAATTTTTCAGAATTAACTTTTTATATCACAAATTTTTTTTTTTTTTTAAAGTTTCAGGAAATCTGTTTGAGAGTGTTATATGACTATACAAGATAGGAACAAGAGCTTATGTATTGTTCCTATATATTTTATGACTTATTGCGTTATGTTTGTGAGAGAATATGGAATAGAACTTTTGCTTTGGAGAATGCTTTGGGAACCTAGTGATAGATCTTATCTTATCTGGGGAAAAAGGGTGGGCAGGGCTAGCTGACTGAGAGAGAGCCATCTAGTGTTGCGCGAGTACATGTTCGAGAGGGCAATACTTGGTAACTCTGACACCTTAGGCCATCCCCCCCACGCTGCCAGACCTCAATCCTGGAAGCTGTTGGAAGTAGCCAAGTTTCATATATTAAAGCATCCCCAGAGTGGCAGAGATAGACAGAGCATCCCAGCCTTAAGTCATCGTTATCTCCCCACCTTTCTCTTAAAGACACCTCAGTGTATTGTTTAAAGTTTTCAATGAAATATGGAAGTTTTGGTGTGATAGGATTTTGTAAATATAGTGAGTACTTATCAAAAATTCTCTTAGAGTTTTTGAAAATGGCCCTGTAGTAAGGAGGAAGGTACTTGTATAGTGATCGAGTTATCTATTTTCAGATAATATTTTATTTAGTTTTAATTTCAAGTGAAAAAAAGTGATTGTATCTTTTCATTAGTGGTATTTCTTTTTCGTAGCATTAAGTTTTTCTGAGATATGATATTACAAATCATGTCTTTATAAAATGTTGAGTTCATGACATTTTTGCCCTAATTTGAGTTTTGTTCTGACTCAAAATTACGAGTGATTTATTTGTTTTATGTGAATTCTTTAAAAGTGTGTTCATTCATATAGAAATATATTTACTTTTGTAAATGATGTATTGTTTCAATCATCAGTGTTTATTATAACCTCGGTCGAATTCTGTAAAAAATCGGAGTAAGTAATAGTTTTTAATGATTCTTAAGATTAATTACCCAGTTTTTTATTGAGTGTACTTAAGAGAACTTTGGATATTCAGTATTTTATATATTGCTGTCTGGGAGTTATTTAACTGTCTCAGGGTTTGGGTATTACTAATTCCAAGTGTAACAGATTTAATGTAAAAACAAACAATCGAGTTTGAAACTTGAGAGGTCGTATAGCTTGCCAGCAATAATATGTATGATGTTATATGTTTGGTACCCAGACACAAGCCATTATATAATATATTTTTTGGTGGCCATACCTAGGAGCTATCATCATATCATATATTTTTGGTGGCCAGACCCTTGAGATCGAGCGAATCTTTTTTAAATATTGGTTACAACAGGGCCATGTTTTGATTAAAATTTGAATAGTACAGTGTTGATAGGATTTTGTATATTGTTAGGATATTTTTTTTTTTTTTTTTTTGTAGAAGTATAAAATTATCTGCTAAAAAACAAGATGGATCAGTTTGATATCCAAGAGTTTTTGAATAACCCAAATTTTCCGGAATTGTCAAAAGCTTTTCTAACTAAAGCTCAGTGGCTCTCAATCTTAATGGCATGTGGTGGGTGAGCAGCGAGAGGGATTATTAAAGCCCAAATCAAGTGTTTTGCATTAGAAGCGTTGATAGACTCGGGAAAGTCATTGGAAGAGAATATTGTAGCAGCTCGTGAACTGTTGTAGGAAGCTGAGGAATAGTTTTTAGCGAAGCAAGGGACTGTTGAACAGCAAACTGAATGCATGGAAGCAGAAAGGGATTTAGAGGCTTAGATTCGACGAATTGCAGCGAAAGAGAATATGATTAGTTTGACGATGTTGGCGGATTAGGAAGAAAGACGTCAGAAGACGTACGGCATGTGGAGGAATTGGAACCGTTGAATGCTTGTAGAAATGCTGGCAACGCAGAAGATTGATGTGGCAAATGCAAAAGTGTTGATCATGAAACTTAAAGAAGCCCAGGACAAGTTCCTCAATCATTTTGAAAAGGTCTCGTTGATAATGGAATGTGTATTGATAGGGAAAGTGTATTAATTGGGAAAAGCTGCAGTGCATATTTATCCTTATATCAGGACCAGAGAAAGGCGTATCAAGAAGCAAAGAGGAGCGGGCTGGACGTGTATCAGATGACCCCTGAATATTATAAGGAGAATTTCCAAAGTTTGCGGAAGGACGAGGAAATTACTTTACTTGATTACGCTTATCAGGTAAAACGATGTTTCAAAAGATAGATAAAGGCTGCTAACGTGAGGGAGATAGGTGATTTAGAAAAATTTATAATACTAGAAAAGTGTCTATGACGAATTCCTGAACATATTCGAACGTACTTGAGAGAGAGAGCGAGGTGAAGCAACTTGATAAAGCCCCTTCCCTGAGTGAAGATTATAATATTATATGTCATAAATCCTGCGTGGGCATAAAATTTCAACATTCCTTCCGAGCAAGTGTCAAGTATTCACTGAACTATGGAGACCAGTTCAGTAATAGCTATGTGAAAAAGTTCAATAGTTATAGTGGCAGTAGCACTGGTAGTGTCCCCAACAAAATGCGATAGTGCCACAGCAACAATTGTCGAATCGTCCTCCTTCAAGTATCATGAAAGACCAGCAGAAGGTTGATATTCTCTGTTTAAAGTAGGGCAAGATAGCCCATATCAGTAAGGAATGCTGGTCAAACCAACCGAAAGCAGTCGCCAAAGTGATTGAGGATAATTCGACTTCATAGAATGCGAGGGCGATGATACAATCAGGAAAGGTAGAAGAGATAAATAATCCAGCCGACATTTACGCGACGAACAGGACAAACCCAAAGAGTGTGGATACCTTTAATCCATATATTCACGAAGGTATGTAAGCAGAAATAGACAGGAGCGGGCGAACACAGGTCAGGATATTGCATGATACAGGTTGTAATCATAGTTTGGTAGTACGAGTAGTACACCCGCTGGTGGAACAGTCTCTCACAGGGGACACGGTATTTTGAAGGGAATAGGAGGTAAGATGGTTACCCCTATTTGCCGTTTGAAACTGCCTTGTGTGTTAGTGATAGGTAATTTTGACTTTGCTGTAAAGGATTCATTGGATGCCGAAAGAGTAGACATCCTACTGGGTAATGAGGCTGGTGGAGCACCGTTTGTGCCTTTTTTCCATTGAAACTGAGAAAACATTAAAATATAGTCTTATAGCTGAGCTACAGAAGGATTACAGGTATCTGTTTCCAAGATGTGTGATGACTAGGAGTATGATTAAGAAAGTGGTTGCTGAAGAAGAAAAAAAATATCAAGGGAGGGAACTTGGAGGATTTATTTTCCGAAGAACAGGAATCCCTTGATGGTACGCAAGAGTAACCCTGACGAGTGGACAAAGGGCCAAAGAAGAAATAGACCTGGAAAAAATAGTGGGTAGGAAAAGGCTGATAGGACTGCCACGGAAGGATACAACATTATCAGAGTTATTGTACCGTGTGGTAGATGAGACAGGCAGAGCAGTCTCCGACTAATTATTGTATTAAGAAAAGATGGCTTATGAGGAAGCATAGACCCGTGGATATCACTTGAAGTACTGAATGAGGGATATATCGTCAAATACCAATTCCCGCACCATTCTGAAGACAGGTGAATGCAGTAACACACAAGATAAGGAAGATGACGGAGAAGATTATGAAACACCTTTTCTGGCCTGACATACATAAGGACTTGAGCCAGTTTTGTCGTGTGTGTCACGTATGTCAGATGGCTGGAAAGCCGAACTAGTACATTTAGAAAGCTCCCTTACAACCAATGGAAGCGCAAGAAAAACCAATCAGCAAGGTAATGATCGACATTGTGGGACCTTTACCAAGGACGAAAAAAGGTCACAAATATATGTTAACCTGGGTGTGTCCGGTGACAATCTACCCAGAAGCCATACCCGTCAGGAACATCAGTGCCAAAATAATCGCTGAGAAGTTACTAGACTTTTTTACTGAATTTGGTATTCCGGAGATTGTTCAAAGTGACCGAAGAACGAATTTCACCGCAAAGTTATTTCAGGACGTAATGAAACTGTTGGATGTGAAACAACAACTATCAATTGATTATCATCTGGAGACCCTAGGTGCCTTATAGAGGTTTCATCAAACTTTGAAAAGTATTTTAATAAAGTTCTGCAACGAAATGAGGAATGATTGGGACATCAGACTACCATTGATGTTGTTCGGGGGTACGTAATGCTTATCAGGAAATCATGGGGTGTATCCAGAATGAAATGGTATTTGGACGAGAATTTGAGGTAAAGATTGGTGACATATGGATATTTTCCCTAGAAAACCTTACGACGAATCAAGAAAAATTAAGAAACGGTTCCAAAGAGGAAATAAGAAAAGTCAGATTCATAGGACAATAGATATTAATTTTTATGCCTATAAGTAGATTCCCACTCATCAACAAGTTTCATGAACAAAGATTTTGGAGAAAACCAGTGACCTGACCTTAGTGACCTACGTTATCGGAAACACATGAAAAAGAAAAAGTCAGAGGAAAGTATAAGTTAATCTATTGAAGCCCTACTTAAGTGAAAACAAGACTAATGCTTTACAAGTGTGTATGATGCAAGACATACCATCCACGGAAGACGACCATGGATGTGAGATAGGGGCATTAATCAAAGTGAAATATTTGTCTATTACTCGGAACTTAGAAGAGAAATTAACTCATTTGAACCAGGAGCAACAAGAGGAATTAAGTTGATTAATCAGAAGTTTCCCTGACATTGGCTCAGACGTCCTGAAACGAACCAACCTGACAAAACATGAGAAACACCTCAAAACAACGGAAGAATCATTTAAGCAACGCGCCTATCAATTGTCAGCGTATCACCAAGAAGTCATGAGAAAAAAAGTGGATTAATTGTTATGAACCGGATTACCCTAACAAAGTTCTAACCCTTACAGTTCTCCATACTTACTCGGTTAAAAACTGGAGAGAACTTTTGGGATGTGTACAGAACACCAAAAGTTAGACTCGATCATTGTGGCTGATAATTAATCATTGTTGCTCATCCACCAGCTACTCGATATTATCGGACAAGTGAGGTTGGTCTCCAGGATCAACTTATTAAAAGGTTGTTATCAATTCCCTTTAGACGACAATGCAAAAAAGTTATCAGCTTTTATATTCCCGTTTGGGTTATGTCAATACACAGTCATTCCATTTTGTCTAATGAACACCCCTACTAATTTTCAAAGTGTAATGGATAACCTTTTAGGATCAAATGAAAGAGTAGGCGTATATCTCGTCAATATTGTCGTATATTCATAAACCTGGGAAGAAAAATCTCCAAATCCTGAAGAAGGTATTCCAAAAGCTGCAAGGAGCATACCTGATGACTAACTTGAAGAAGAGCGAATTTGGGAAGGCAACATTTCGGTACTTGGGATTTGAAGTAGAGGGAGGACTAATCGCCCTGGTAGCCACTAATGTATAAGGAATAAGGAAAGCATCCCCCCCCAACGCAATGAGGAAGCAGTTACAACTCTTTATAGGGATGGCGGGATTCTACCGACGTTTTTGCCCGAACTTTTTGACTGTAGTCGATCCCTTGATGGATTTGACTAGCACCAAGAGAAATTTTCTCTAGACCAGCGAGTGACAGGAATCCTTCAATAGCATAAAGGCCATATTAACTTCGAAACTGATACTGTGAGCACCTAATTTAAACAAGAAATTCCATAACAAAGTTGATGCGTTAGATAACAGAATTGGAGCTGTCTTATTGCAAGAAGACGATGAAGGACTTCTTCAACGTTTTTGTTTCATGTACTCAAAGCTGAAGAAACATCAGCTAGCCTACTCAACAGTTGAAAAGGAACTACTAGCTTTAGTCCCAGTGATAAGCAAGTTTGAGGTCTATGTGAATTGACGACAAAATGAAGAGATTATAGTGTATTATGATCATAATCAATTAACTTTTGTAAGTAAGATGAACAATAATAATTAAACGTTAACTCGGTGGTCATTATGTTTGCAA